>NC_135559.1:20450610-20508110 GCF_964340395.1 Glandiceps talaboti
TGTATGTATGTATATATGTATGTATGTATGTACATGTATGTATGTATGTACATGTATGTATGTATGTATGTATGTATGTACACATGTACGTATGTATGTATGTATGTATGTACATATATGTATGTATGTATGTATGTATGTACGTACGTACGTATGTATGTATGTATGTATGTATGTATGTATGTATGTCTCAATGAAACACTCAACCTCAATTTGTGTAATGTTTGTAGAACGGCATTAACAGTTATGACTGTAAACTGGTGGTGGGGGGATTACTAAACAAATTGAGTCAAAGAAGGGGGGGGGGGGTTAAAAAATGTCAAGCCAGGCAGCAGGCCGGTTACTAAATGTTTCTGGATTTTCACCACCCCCCCCCCCCCCCCCCCGATCATAAATAATGACAGCTCCCTAAGGCCAAGAACGAGATAATTGTTTCTGGTCAGCGTGCACATCACCACTTAAACACCCTCGGCCTTTTTTTCCGTGTTTATCCAGTCCATGCAGTCTGTAGATTGGGGGGGCACAAAAATTAAACCCCCCCCCCCCTCCACTTCATTGAAGACAACTGCAGAGCCAATCATTAACAAGCAAATGACATCTGCCCCACAAACTCACTTGCTCTAAAGTAAATAAAAAGAACAGTAACTGTTATAATTAGTACACTGAGTGATAGTCCTAGGTTTGATGAGAATGAGAATAAAAAAAATATTCGCGTCGTCGTACTACTTTAGACAAAAAATGTCCTGACCAGAAACAATTCTTTTTTACCTAACAGCCCTTTAGATTTTCTAGTAAAGAAGAATTCATAGGCAGAACTTGGCAAGTAACATTACAATACTTACCAGAGGTTATACGCCCAGTCATGCCGTTGGAGTTCCAAAACTTGTTGACCATTTTATTGTACGATGGATTTTTATACACAATTGATCTATGTGTTGTCTGGAGGCCATCATGTGCTTTAAAGGTCAGATACACTAGTCTTTTGAAGGGGAAGCCATCAAGACAAATAGTAGCATTTCCATATTCATTCAGCTTTTCTTTAAAGACTTCCATTCCCTTTGTGTTAAGATATGAATAGCTATGGAAAGATAGAACACAGATAATGTGTGTAAACAACTGTTGTTGAAAAGACATGACAGTTTTCAGAACTTCTTTTATTATGATCTTTGGTTGATCACTAACCTACATTTGTATCTGTATGATAAATTTGCTTCTACACGCACATGGCCATGGTACGTAGCAAGGTAGATATGCAAACAAGTCATTGAAAATGACATAGTCCCCGCTATGATTGAGTTTTAAGGAACTGTCAGTTTATGTTGTCATTTTCAAACCTGGTTATTGTTGTTTGGCCTCATATGGTTGTTTTTGCCCTTACGGAAATGGTCTTTAGTATTCTTATAGGATTCCTATAAGACCTATAATATTCCTATAGGATTCCTATAGGACTGATCATTCCTATAGAACTGTCCTAAAAGATTCCTTTAGGACTATCCTAATTCCTATAGGAATTGTAAAGTATTCATTTAAGAAAGTGGCCAAAATCCTATAAGATCTTATAGGAATAATCTTTTAGGAATACTATAGACCATTTCTGTAAGGGTGATATCACTACTCTGTTCAAGCATGTCTGAGTTATGGACATGAAAACTGCGCCAACAAAATGGCTGCCAGGCAGCCATATCGGATTGTATCACGATGAAAATGGCTATGCACATGTATGTCATAGAACACTGTGCTAATACCAACTTTGAATGAGATCTGTTCAAGCATGTCTGAGTTATGGCTTTGGACATGGAAAATTTGCAAACAAAATGGCTGCTAGGCAACCATATTGGATCGTATCATGAAACAAATTGACGTGCATATGTATGCCATAGTATGTTGCCCCTGTACCAGGTTTGAAAAAAATCGGTCCAGGCATCTCCAAAAAACATCTCTGGACGGACGGACGGACGGATCGACGGACGGACGGAACCCAATCCATAAGTCTCCGTCCTGGACTTCGTCCGGCGGGGACTAATTACATTAAATACTGAAAACATGGAGTTCCAGTCTGTACTCTGTAGCAGATGGCTTGAGGATTTATTTGTTAACACATGTTCGGCAATGTCCAATTTCATAGCACTTTCCCATATTGTACGCATAAAGAATAAAGATGTACTCATTCAGCAAAGTATGAACCCCGCCCCATTCCTTAGGGAAAACTAATGCCCTGGCTGATACCGCTACTTATTGCAATCCTAGCTAACAAAATTTATTCTAATACTGTTTCAAATTTAACTGTTCACAAATCCACTAATCTATAACGTAAATCATAAATCCTGTATCAAGTTGTTATTTTAGCCAAAAATTGTATACAAGTATATGATTTACATATTTACATGTAAAGTGCATGTTCATTAACTTACCAAACTTTATGTGTATTGTACACTTAAATGCACGCATTCATCATAGTTGCTCGTGTCCATGTACATAATGACTCATGTGAATGACCATAGTTTCAATATGACATCCAGGTTACTGGGCAAATATGTTCAATTGTAATAATGGCTTGCTATGTAGATTAGGAAAAGCACTTAGCGAGACAGACTTAAGTAAGACTGCGAATCAAACTCACAGCTCATGATATAGACCTACTTTAGTAAGACAGCGAATCAAAATCATGCAGCCCATGATATAGACAGATTATAGTAATCGAAGACAGCGAATCAAAATCATGCAGCCCATGATATAGACAGATTATAGTAAGAAGACAGCGAATCAAAATCATGCAGCCCATGATATAGACAGCAGGATATAGTAAGAAGACAGCGAATCAAAATCACAGCCCATGATGTAGACAGACTATAGTAAGCCAGCAAATGAAACTCACACAGCTCATGATATAGACAGACCACTGCAATATAGACGATTTAAAACCATTTTTGTAGAAATCAATTTGAGATGTTTTGTGATAAACCATGATTGAAATGTAGGACAATGAGAAGACTTACCGGTATCTTAAGATGCTAGTGTTACAAGAGACGAAATGTGTTTTTCTGCCAACATCTTTAGAAAAATTAGCAATTTCGGGCAAATTCATTCTGGTGAAAAACAAAGAGAGCATTATTTTTAAAAATAATGTCAAGATAAAGGCCAACCAGTAAATTGTGTATTCTGACTATTACCCATGTACTGAAGTCCACTCCCTTTGTAAAGTGTGCCCTCATTGGTCTAACCTCTGGTAACCCTAAAAAGTCAAAGTCGCTTCCATTTTGCTTGATTTTCTAAACAGTTGAGTTATAGCCATCTATGGTATTACAAATATATATATATATAACATGGTAGCTAGCTGTATAACATGATAGCTAGATGTATAACATGGTAGATATATGTATAACATGATAGATAGATGTATAACATGGTAACTAGATGTATAACATGATAGATAGATGTATAACATATATATATATATTATATATATATATATATATATATATATATATATATATATATATATATATATATATATATATATATATTTATATATATATATGTAACATATGGTAGCTAGATGTATAACATGATAGCTAGATGTATAACATATATATGTATAACATGGTAGATAGATGTATAACATGGTAGATAGATGTATAACATGATAGATAGATGTATAACATGGTAGATAGATGTATAACATGATGTCAAGCCAGTATGTCAAGTCTGATAGGCACCTCTCTGTTGTTCTATGCGGTCAAGCCAGTATGTCAAGTCAGATAGTGGGCTATACTGTCAAGCCAGTATGCCAAGTCAGATAGGCGAGTCAATGGGCTGTACTGTCAATATGGAATACCTTCGAAATGTAGCTTGCAGTTACATTCCAATATATCAATGTACGGGTATATTATGAGTATTAAGATGTTCTGTTACATGTACACGTGATGCTTGAACTACTTGCCTTAAGACAAAGTCAGCCGAGTCAATTGATTTACCACAATTGCTATCCCTGAGTATTGCACCGTTACCAACGATACTGCATTTGTTAAACAGTGTTGTGGTAGGTAGTGGCATTTCCTGAAAGAGTTATGGAATAGTTACAAGCATGTGTGTGAGTGTGTGTGTGTGTGTGTGTGTGTACAAAATGTATGTATGTATGTACGTATGTATGTATGTAAAAGATAAGATAAGATAAGATAACACTTTATTTTAGCCGTTTAGAAAATTTTACATTTCTAATTTGGTATTTAAACAAAATAAAGTTAATAATGATCTATGAAATATAAATATTAAAATATACAGTAGTTCTAGTGTGTGTCTATTGACTACATGTATCATCCAGGTATATGTAGAGAGCGGTTATAATATCCTTATGTTTTGATTGTAGTATATATCTAAATTGCTCTCCTCTATCTAAGTTTATAAAGTTTGAGTTGAGGGTAGTGATAATACTAAATATTTTTTCTCTTTGTTTTGTATATAATTTACAATGAATTAGATGATGTCTTTCATCTTCTATTTCTTTACAATGTGTACATAGTCTGTCTTCTACTGGTGTTTTTGGTTTTGTATATCTACCCTTCTCAATGGCAAGTTGATGGCAACTTAATCTAAATTTGGCTATTGTTTTGATGTGTTGTTTATTGTTCATTACTTTAATGTATTCTTCTTGTTCCAGGGAATTTTTGAAGTTGTTGTATGTACGTAACTTAGAGTTTTCCCTTTTGTTATTTTCATTCCATTGATTGATATAATATTGTCTAATTGAGTTGTATAGTTCTTGTTTTGTTAAATTGTTGATATTCTTGCTGTTATATAATTGTATATTGTGTTCAAAGGTAGTTAGCCATGAACCTGTGTAATCATTGTTCTCCATGTCATTCATTGCATAATAGGCTAAGTTGTTATTGTCTAATGTCTTGAGGTATTTGTAATAGTTTATTGCTGAGTAGTATATTCTACTAATCAGTGGTTCTCTCCCAAGTTCCATTCTGCATCCTATTTTGCTCACTCTGTTGCTGACATTTAATATTTGGCGACAAAAACGTAGATGGAATTTTTCTGTCTCTGTTTTGTCCCAAGTTGTTTGATTTTGGAGAACACCCCATATTTCGCCAGCATATGTCAGGATAGGTAGCTGTGTTGTATTCATGAGTTTTGTATGTATGTATGTATGTATGTATGTATGTATGTATGTATGTATGTATGTATGCATGCATGCATGCATGCATGTATGCATGCACGCATGCACACATGCACGCACGCATGCACGCATGTACGTACGTACGTACGTATGTATGTGTGTATGTGTGTATGTATGTATGTATGTATGTATGTATGTGTATTCCGTTCCGTCAATATTGGTTCTGCGTCTATCACACCAGTTACAACAGCACGGAATTTGGGTGTACTCTTTGACAATATCCACATGTATAACCAGCACATCAAGAATACATGTAAATCAATGTACTGTCATCTCTGCCGCATTGGATCTATACGTCAATACGTATACGTCTCAAGTGCGGATTGCTGTACTTTAATTCATGCTGTTGTATCCACTAAACTTGATTACTGTAATTCTTTACTGTATGGTCTCCCTGAATCAGTCACAAACCAACTTCAGCGCGCACAAAACACAGCTGCAAGAATCATCACCCGGTCAAAGAAATATGAACACATAACTCCTACTCTCATCAAACTCCATTGGTTACCAGTTCGCTCTAGAATCGACTACAAGATCTTACTCCTGACTTACAAAGCAATTCATGGTCTTACACCGTAGTACATTTCCGACCTTATACAAGTATACATACCAGCTCGCACCTTATGTTCAAAGGACAAAAACCTTCTTACGACAACAAGTTACAAGCAAATCAACTACGGTGGACGTTCTTTCGCTTATGCTGCTCCAATGCTTTGGAATTCACTGCCAACTGACATTAAACTTGCACCAACTATTGATTGTTTCAAAAGAAAACTGAAGACACATTTGTTTTGTAAAGCCTACGGTGTGGATTAACCATCCAGCGCCCCTGAACAGAACTTTGCCTGGATTTTGGCGCTCTACAAATTATTTTGATTGATTGATTGATTGTATGTATGTATGTATGTATGTATGTATGTATGCACGTATGTATATGTACGTATGTATGTATGTATGTATGCATGTATATGTATGTGTGTGTGTATGTATGTATGCATGTATGCACGTATGTATATGTACGTATGTATGTATGTATGTATGTATGTATGTATATGTATGTGTGTGTGTATGTATGTATGCATGTATGTATGTATGTATGTATGTAAAAAAAACTATGTATGTATGGATGTATGGATGTATGTATGTATGTATGTTAAATCCAAGGATATTAAATCCAAGGAATTAAGAAGTTATATCATGATGTGTGAGATGTCATCTTAAAGTAGGTAAACATAAAAGAAGAACCCAATTGAGGACTGAGTTGTCTATTGCAGCACATCTGGTTAACTGTTTGGAAAGTACTGAAATAAAAGTGTTCAAGCGATGACTCTATACAGTCCCTTGATAATGGGAGGGGGAATTCTTACTATCAATAAGTACAACTAACATATAATAATGTCACTCAGCTTACCTGTGGAAATCTTCTATACATGTCAGGAGTAATTTCAAATGTTTCTTCGTTTGTTAAATATTGAAATGTTTGTCCTTGTACAGCATTTTTTTGGGTCATCAAGAACTTCTCTGATGTTTGGAGATGATGAAGCAGAGATCTATACATTAAAAAAAAATCATGAAATGTTTTTCAATATTCAAACATGCATGTAAGAATTTATGAGAAACAATCTATATGTAACATTAACATTACTCTTTTTCTAGTCTCTTTCTTAAACCGTGTTTCTTATTTTATATTATAGTAACAGTATATCTATGTCACAATTCATGTGAGCAGCACAGTTTTAACACATTAAAGTGTCTGCAAACTTGTCATCCATCAATGAAACTGTCGGTTAACTCATGTGTAACTGTCCACAAACTCACTAGCCATCATAATGAGGGAAATGGTTTTGTCCAGGGCAAAAATAACAGACGTTTGTTCCAAACATGTTCCGATAACTCCTAAACCAGCATGGCGTCGTACAATTTCAGTACCTACCTGAATTCATCTGCTCCAGTTGCATTGAAGGTCCAACTTGAATTTAAGATACGAGTGACTGTCCATAGAACATTTGGGTCAATTTCCGACTTATAAATAACATCTCGGCTGATAAACTGCATTACGGGAATGATTAACGCGAGTGTGAGAAACACCACAAATGCAAACAATGCCTTATGACCTTTTAGGCGCTTGAAAGAACCTAATAACAACATCTGAAATAAATCAACAAATAATAATAATATTATTAACACTCATGGAAGGGCAGGCTAGGAGGCAAAATTTACTGTAGCTACGAACTTTTACAATACAAACAATTGGACAGTTCGTGATCTATTAACACTTTGGACAAATAAATTATCAAATATATCTGAAACTCGAAGTTATCAAATTTCTCCAAATATGAAAGTTTGATCCCGGTTCTTTTGAAATAGTAACAGAAGTTATCAAACTCTCTCAAACTTTATGTGTGTTATCAAACTTTATGTATGTTATCAAACTCTCTCAAACTTTATGTGTGTTATCAAACTCTCTCAAACTTTATGTGTTATCAAACTCTCTCAAACTTTATGTGTGTTATCTATAAGATTACTTGGTCATGCTCTTTCTTAACATTTTTAAACAAATAGTTCAGAAATTGGTTTTTCATATCTGTTATGTTTCAAGCTTCTCAAGCGTGTTTTTTAAATTTTAATTCCTTTAATGCTCTTTAAGCTCTACAACAGGAAATAAAGGTCTAATGTAACATACGAATTCCTCACTTTAAGAAACGAGAGCTACCAGTATAATAATACCAAACAAAAATAAATGAAGGCGAGAAAATGGACAAAAATCAAAAGAAAACAGAATTAACAGAGAAACGGAAAAAACACTCATGATAAAAACAAGAAATAACAGATCACCAATTTACTCCCTATATATGCATTCTGTTACTTTATACCATTCTGAGCAAGCCAACAATAACCTAAAGACATGTTTTATTTGGGCATGATTTGCAAATTAAGTATCGAATTAAAGTAGAGAAGAATTCAAAAACAATATGATCGCCAGAAGCTTCGTTTTAAAATACAATGGTAATGTCAAGGCCAAGGTCACACTAGGGTCTAATCATTTTATCGTAACATATATGAACCCGTTTAGAGGGATAATGAGTACTAGTAATCAATAAGCTAATCAGTAAGTTTATTTTCAATTTGCATTTTTTGTCAATTCATATGGTCAAAGAAAAAAATAGCCGATAACTAAAACTGGTGAAGGATGACAAAATGTCATGCGGTTGCTTCTGACTTTGTATGTCCAAGACAACAGTAATCAGCAAAGATAAAATATAGACAACAAATCTGGGTCCAGCTTAAAAGCTGAACTTATCTGCTGGACTACTGTAAACGTAGCCCAGGGACTAGATTTACAACTGTCGTTTGCCAGAACATATTTTATATAATATATAACAGATCTAAATCTAGATATTAAGTGTCTAGGCTATACCGTCAAGCCTGTGCATCAAGTCAGCTAGAGACGTCTCAATTGTAAGAGCAGATTGATGAAATAAAAGTGGATAGTAAACAATTCGTTGTACTCTCTTCTACTTTAGTATATCAAAAGATGTGTTGTATCATATTAAAATTCAAAATCATAAGGGTAATCTTGCAATTTCATGATTTATGCAAGAAATTTAGCTCTACATCTGTGATTTTTGAAGTCCCAGTGAACATTGGTTGTCAAAAATGTTGTTCAAATGCCCGCTTCCTATTCTAAACACTGGAAAGCTTGCCATCCTTGTCTTCAGTCAGCTTTCGTGAAGAATGAAGAAAAATATTGAAAAATAACATTGTTTATCAGTGCCAGTAATATCTTAGAAACATTGGGGACAGTAATGGCAATTTTGAAAGTTTTGACTAATATTTTGAAAACAGCAGAACCGGTGAATGAGATATATGTTGTGACATAGAACGACCACCAGTTAAATATTCCATATTTTTTGTTCTAAATGGCGTTTGAGTGCATAGTATAATCTCAATTATATTATATCATGCTACTATGGGCCATTCTGATTGGATAATAACTGTGGTAAAATCCCATTTTACCACGGCTGGCAGTGGTAAAATGGGCCCCTAAACTAGCATATGAATAGTACTCACAAAAAAGAAGCTAGTGTTCGTTCTTATACCAAATAAGTTAACACTTCCTCAGAGTAAAGGTATGTCAGGTATCCTGTACAATAGTTTGGGTTACAGTAGTCCAAATAATTCCACTGATGACCTTGCGATCGAAAGCAACGATCGATCAGTGGCTTCAACATCACTGGCCATGGCTGATAACGTACAAGTTCTCCCATGCAACGAGCCGTCAGCGTCCTGCTCTCGTTGAATCAAGCAACACCAATTTATAATTAACTTTTAACCATCAGTCAAGTGCGTCAGGATTATTTCAAAACTGTACATTTTCAGGTTCAGTCAATGTTCAATTTGTTAACTATTAAATTAAAGTAGACTGTAACGTCGCGTCTCTGATTTACTGCCTCGAGCTTTCTCCATTCAACTGATTCAACGCCGAGACATCTATTTTTAGCAGTGTACAAGATTGTATTGTTCTTATGTAAATATCCAAACAAAATTGTTACTTTCTTTGACCTCTTGCCCCGTTTTCTTCGTTGCTCTAGTTTTCAACGCGTTTTCGTTAGCATTATATGATGTAAATAAAGTAATTTATCAATGCAATGCAATGCAGTGTATGGTTTGTGTTCATGCAGTGTGTGTGTATGGGCGACGTGAACGTATCCACTCATCAAAATATATGCTCGTTCCCGACGATCTATTACCGACGATCTTTTTCTGTACGAGCGAATTCGCCTTTTCAGGCATATAAATAACCACAGAATCACATTTAGAAGAAATAGACACATATTTTGATATAATATAATAGCAATAACCCCCGCCGAAGGCGGGTATACACTCGAATTTGGTACAATTCGCTCCATATAGCACTCGCCATTCGGCTCGTGCTATATGTCGCGAATTGTACCAAAATCTCGTGTTTACCCGCCTTCGGCGGGGGTTATTGCTTAAATAGACAGTGTGGTGTAGCATTACCTGCCAAAAAAATTGGACATTTCCTAATTTCAACAATAAATACAGACCTATCCATATTCAAAAGTACAATCTGATAAAAAATGGCAAACAGGGAGCCATGCATTGCAAAATTTTGGAATGGGTACCTGGTAGCACTATTACATTTGTATATTAGTATTTAGTATGTCTCGACACAGTTATATAGTCCAGTCAAGGTTTGTGAACTAATTGTAACAGAAATTATATTCAGTACATCTTGATCACAATTTTTGCTGAACAACATCAAATATCAAAAGTCTAAAATCAAAGTGGTGGAACAGGGCTAAAATAAGTTTTTATTAATCAGCTAATTAGCATATTCATGAAATACTGTGTAAAATCTTATGAAAGTAGTATGTCTATAGGTAGCTCAGATGGGTAATTAATATTAATAACACTTTGTTACAGCATGTTATAAGATTTGTGTATGGCTTCTTTAGTGCTAGAGGAATGGCAATTTGTTTGTAAATGTGAGGTAGTAATGTATAAAAGGGGCCATGCAACTGTTCGTGTATGATGAAATGTAATACAAGTTTTCTTACTTGGGACATGCAATGGGGGTTACACTGTATGTAGCAAGTGTCACTAACCCAGTTCAATTGTTTACTCTTCTTTTTTGTAACTATTTCAACTGGTTACACCTTGCTTGACTAAAGTTATAGCTCAAAATGATGTCTGCTTACTCTTCCAAACAGTTTTACTCATATACATACATTTTGTACGTATGCACATCATGTATACATAGGATCAAAATATATTCTAAACACATAACTACAATGTAGGTTTCTCTCTCATTTGAGCTGAACAATTTACTTGCAAAGGAGGTTCAGTGAAGTAAAATGTAAATTGTAAGTGATGTTGCATCACTTTTATTATTTTATTGCAAAACAAATGTTTATTTTTTCTTCTGATGAATACAATGTATGTCATCTGACTCAATATTGATATTTACATTTGATGATAAAACTGTCTTGATGCAACTAATCAAGATAGCTCCACTCCAATCCAGAATCACGTCATTGTGAAAAACAAAACCTATCATATGATATACAATGTACCTTACCATTCAGTGTTTGACAAGTGAGTTACAGTGCTACATAAAGTACATTGTTAGCTCAGATTGCATGGGGTAAATAAAGAATCTAATTTTTTTAAGTAAAGAGCCAGGTGGATAAACTTAAAGTTTTCTACAATAGATACTTTGCAGAACTTTATAAATGTTACTAAGCAAAGTTACTATACATGTACACTAGTGTGTGAATATTATTATTTTTTATTTCCAGTCAGTGCTGAGCAAGCATCTGGGATGAGAAGTCTAGGAAGAAGAATGTGGTTTTTGACTGGAAATGGTATTTGTAGATGACCAAATATGTGACGAGGACAGGAACAATGAATGACAGGGCAGATTTATATGAACACCAAGGTTTAGAGAACAGCATGTTGAGGATTACTGATGGTGAATAGCACTGAACACCAGAAAATGAGAAAGAGCTGGTTGATCTCATCAGTATAACCAAATGAACCAACAAGAAATTGCCACACCTACCTTCTCAAAGAACTCTACTAAACTCTACTGAAGTAGAGTGTGTATGTAGCAACTATTAGTAATGGTACACAGATAGGATATGATGTAAAAAACATTATGACATAATGGGTACTAAAATACAAGTTTCAAAGAAATTCTAGAGAGTACCATGTACAAGGATGTTAGTTCAAAATCTACACATCTATGAGCATGGAAGTCCTGTATTCCCAGTGTCCATTGTGGCAAGTTTAAGTGATTGTCACTAAGGTACTAAAAATTAGTAGATTTCTACTTCCAAAAATCAAAAATATATAGCAAGCATTCCGGGATGAATGTGAGTTGACAGACCAACATGGAAAATTTCATTGATCAATTCCACTGTTTGTGAGAGGAGTTAGCCAAAACATTGTTCTACCGTGGGGTTGATGAACCCAATACAAATTCCTACACATTAGCATATTCTATACAAGCTGCCACATGCAACACTTAACAGCCAGCTGACACTATTAATTTTTTATCTGATTCTTACATTATGGTATGCTGTACATGTACATGTACATGTATTAGTATTGGGCTCATTTTTGTGTTTAGAATTAGAATAAGACATCCCCATGGTAGGAATTTTTTTTTCTTAACTCCTCACAAATGGTGGGATTGATCAATGAATTTTTCCATGTTCGTCTGTCATCTCATTCTTCCCAGAACTCTCGCTATATGAATAATATGCATTTTTGATTTTGGGAAGCGAAAATCGACTAATTCTTACCTTGGCGAGTATGACTCAAACTTGTTGCCATATTGAATACTCAATGGACACTTGGAACACAAGACTTCTGTGTTTGTAGTTATGTAGATTTTATCTGCAACTATGTATGTAGTACGACGTAGAATATCCTCGCAACTTGTATTTTTGTACCCTTTACTATCAATCAGGCTCTTAACTAATATTTGGTACCTACCCCTGGAAATGCCAGTCTCTGTTACACAGTAGTAGTACAGTACACTGATTATCCCACAATTCTCTGATTTGTATGCTTAGACATAAGCTCTTTCAATGTACATGTAGGCAAATCTCACCAGTGTAAATTTTTTGAAATTTTCAAACTGTAGATTTCTTACTGATGAGTTTCTGACTACCTATTTTTATTGATTCTGATTTCAGTGAATTTTGGTGGAAGGAGAAAGCAATTAATAAAATCAATCCTATTTCTAGAAATGTTAAGGCTTAATAAAAACAAGTTGTTTGGTTCCGGTTACCCGAACCCCACCTAGTTTTTCACAGCACCCCTTAACTTTTTTTGTGACATTCGAGAAAAATAATAATAAATCCGTGAAAATCATGTGAAGTCTCGCAAGAAGTAGTGGATGCGGAAACTGACATCAACTTAAAAAGACAATATAAAACTATTCTTCCAATTTGTAATGTCTGTAATGTACATCTGATAAGAAGTAATAAACAACACAGACACCATTTGGAAAACAATGGAAAACCTTAACTAGAACAAGAAAGCATATCACGAACATTTCTGTACATTTAATGGAATACAGTACGCAAAACAAAGATGCACTTATTTTTCAGCTGATGGTTATAAGTTTGAATATATCGCTGAGTGATATGCATATGATATAGTAAACATTACGTCATACTACTGAGCAAACACACATTCTGATTGGATGATAAAGTTAAGGCTGACGTGTAAACAACCCGCATTTCAGTTATCGGAGAGGTGCATGATACTACGCTTAACAGTATAACATGGAAGTGATTTTATTTTAATATGAAACAGCATTTTTAGACATTCAAAAATGAATTCATAGTCGCAGGTGACGTATAAGTATGTTATTTGCCAAATACTGTTCCATATCTTGCTGCTCGAGGTAATTTTTCCGATATAACAGCTCGCCTCTGGCTCTCCGTTATTACCAAGTGCAGTTCATCAAAATTTGTAAATATTCCTATAATTTCCTAAATAAAGGCGTGTCTACTGGGTATAAAAGACGAAATTTATTTAAAGTCACATATATCATATGATAGCTGATATAGTATTGTACTAGGCCTTATAGGTGAATAGTGTGCACACTCAATGGTTTGCTAGAAAAATGCATTTGATTTGTGTATGAAATAGTGAAATGTCCCATAATGCACCACATCTTTCTGTGTCTGCTGGGTATGAAAGACAAAATTTATCAAAAGTGAAATATATCATGTTATAGCTTATATATAGCTTTATTAAGCCTACTATATGAATAGTGTGCACACTCAATTGTTTGCAAGCAAAACGCACATGAAGTTTCAACAAATTAGTAAATATTGCTATAATTTCCTGAATGAAGGTGTGTCTGCTGGGTATAAAAGACGAAATTTATTTAAAGTCACGTATATCATATACTAGCTGATATAATATTGTACTAGGCCTTATACGTGAATAATTTGCTAGAAAAGTGCATTTGATTTGTGTATGAAATAGTGAAATTTCCCAGAATGCACCACATCTTTCTGTGTCTGCTGGGTATAAAAGACGAAATTTATCAAAAGTGAAATATATCATGTTATAGCTTATATATAGCTTTATTAAGCCTACTATATGAATAGTGTGCACACTCAATTGTTTGCAAGCAAAACGCACATGAAGTTTCAACAAATTAGTAAATATTGCTATAATTTCCTGAATGAAGGTGTGTCTGCTGGGTATAAAAGACGAAATTTATTTAAAGTCACGTATATCATATACTAGCTGATATAATATTGTACTAGGCCTTATACGTGAATAATTTGCTAGAAAAGTGCATTTGATTTGTGTATGAAATAGTGAAATTTCCCAGAATGCACCACATCTTTCTGTGTCTGCTGGGTATAAAAGACGAAATTTATCAAAAGTGAAATATATCATGTTATAGCTTATATACAGCTTTATTAAGCCTACTATATGAATAGTGTGCACACTCAATTGTTTGCAAGAAAACGCACATGAAGTTTCACCAAATTAGTAATTATTGCTATAATTTCCTGAATGAAGGCGTGTCTGCTGGGTATAAATGACGAAATTTATTTAAAGTCACGTGTATCATATGATAGCTGATATAATATTGTACTAGACCTAATACGTGAAAAGTGTGCACACTCAATGGTTTGCTAAAAAAGTGTGTTTCATTTGTGTATGAAATAATGAAATTTCCCATAATGCACCACATCTTTCTGTGTATGAAAGACAAAATTTATCAAAAGTGAAATATATCATGTTATAACTTATATATAGATTTATTAAGCTTACTATATGAACAGTGTGCACACTAAATTGTTTGCAAGCAAAACGAATGGGAAGTTTCATTGAAATTTGTAAATGTTGCTATAATTTCTTAAATAAAGGTGTGTCTGCTGGGTATAAAACACAAATTTAATATAAAGTCACATATATCATATGATAGCTGATATAGTACTTTACTGGGCCTTGTACATGATTAGTGTGCACACTCATTGGTTTGCAAGAAAAGAAGAATTTGATTTGTGTATGAAATACCCATTTTTTATAGCCGATTTGTACTAGCCAAATAGGTGAATAGTGTGCACACTGAATGGTTTGTATGAAAAAAAACCCATTTGATTTGTGTATGAAATAATGAAATTTCCCAAAATGCACCACATATTATGTACTTTTTCTAAAGTGGAGTACATCATATCATAGAGTACTGTATATATTATTGTCTACTAGGTGAATAGTGTGAACACTCAATGGTTTGCAAGGAGAACTAGTGAAATCCATGAATTAGTAACATTACCTTTATTATAGTGGACTCTTTGCTGGGTATAAAGACAAAATTTAGGTACAACCAAATTTACTATACAGCTTACATAGTGCTGTATTATGAAGCATGTGCTAGGTGAATAATGTGCACATTAGCATGGGGAGAAATAGTTGTATGGTTACATGTAAATATCACATTGCATAGGAATATTTTAAAAAAAACTTACTTTGGGTTTTCATTTATGTCCTATATTATGTTACCTCTATAAATTACCGCTCTTGAAAGTCTGCGAAACTGATAAACGTTGGTAAAGTCCTTGTTTCTTGTTATACAGTAATTTAACAGTAAGCTAGAAGGTTTGATGTTCAAATTCAAGGTCAAAGGTATTATCTGCCTGCTTCCAATGTCTGCTGTCTGTGTCTGCCTTCGTCAACATAGTGCAGCGAGACTAGGGTAGTGTTGACTAATTTCAATGTTCAAGCCAAACTTTCTTCTCAGTCAAACTTCGGGGTTACATATTCCCGGACTGGCCCCCATTTTTGTAATGAGTCAAGGCAATGGTGACCTTAAGATAACCCGGATCTGTACAGTCGCTTGTAAACTGTTATTCCTTTCCTAAATGGTTTTATTGTTGTCTATGACGGTCCTAATTATTATTATTATTATTATTATAATTATTATTAGTATAGACTTTAATTCGGACAGCGACGTCCATATAAATATATGTTACAGAAAAGCTACATGACTGATGTTCTTAGGGACCGGTCAGTTTCTTCGGCCTGGGGGGGGGGGGGGGCGGTGGATTGGTAGGGGGGATCACCCTGTTTTTGAAATTGGCAGTAGGGGGGGGGGGGTCATGCTGTTTTGAAAATTGTGGATAGGGGGGGTCATTGTGTTTTAGATTGTGATGGAAGAAAAAAAAACCTTTCTACAATGGCATATAGCCTTGTCTGAAATGTGGTACATGTCAATATTTGTTCTTGTCCCTGTTTCTTACATGAATTCTTTAACATTACTTATTAGTTCAAACCTAACTATACATATTCATATACATGTACCGGTATTACCTACCTACCACACTAGTTACAGAACATGTCATGTAAATGCTTGGCTGTTTCACAATCAATGCTTCGCTTATATTGCAGTTTGGGGCAAAAGTGAACTTGAAGGTTTCGTAATGGTAATTTTCATAGATAGTTTATAAATGAAGTGAATCTAAATTGTTCTACTCCTCATGCTATTGACACTACAAATCACCACATCTCATCAGATTCCAGTTACTATTATACACTAGGTATGACCACCTAAAGTTCTCTAACATACCGGTGACTTTATTATACATGCAATATTAATGCCCCTATATACTAATGTTACATTCCATTTTATGTGATATGAGAAACTCATTTAAAAAACGTTTTACGTTAGCTTTTCGAAGCTTGGATATATTACCTCAAAGGTTATGAATAACCTAAACATTGCCTTAGTATCTCAACCAAAAAACTCCAGATCTGCCAGGGGGAAAACCCCAAGGACTCCCTCACCCCCAGAGGTCACTCATACATTCAACCAACAATCAGATGCACCAACAACCTTTTTACTGTCATAATGGTATTAAACTTTTCTTAAATATTTTCACCCTATTCTAATTTAATATGATATTGTCTTTTCAAGATCTGAAACGTTTTTGCCAAGATAGTCTAAAATTGCCTTAAACTCCAAATCTCCCCTACCAATGATACTACCATTATAGATGTGCTGACCTTTACTACATGTATATAATGATGCCATTTAAACTTTTTAAGAACATATTTCAACCCTTAGTGTAAGTTATAAAGAATAGTTTCTGATACTTGCTGTCTTCTAAAGCATGGATTAAGTTATTGCTTGAAAGGGTCTGAATAGCCTAAATATTGGCTTTAAGAGTAAAAATCCTCCAGGGTTTCTAGAGGGAGACCCCCCTCAGACCCACCACATGAGGTGGACATATCCCAGTCTCAAGCTCTTCCCCTCTTACTGTCAAGATGCTATCAAAGTATATTTCAAAAGTATTTCAACCCTATGTAGTTGCTTTTAACATGTTGGTGTTGTCTTGTAAGGCTTGGAAATTATTGTCTGAAAGGGTCTGAATAGTCTCAAAATTGACTTTTCAGAGTTAAAAACCTCCAGGGCTTCTAGGGGGAGACCCCCTAGGACCCCCCACATGAGGTGTACACATCCTAGTCTCAAGATCTTCCCCCTACCTCTTACTGTCAAGATCCTATCAAACTATATTTCAAAAATATTTCAACCTTATGTAGTTGCATTTTACATGTTGGTGTTGTCTTGTAAGGCTTGGAAATTATTGTCTGAAAGGGTCTGAATAGTCTCAAAATTGACTTTTCAGAGTTAAAAACCTCCAGGGCTTCTAGGGGGAGACCCCCTAGGACCCCCCACATGAGGTGTACACATCCTAGTCTCAAGATCTTCCCCCTACCTCTTACTGTCAAGATCCTATCAAACTATATTTCAAAAATATTTCAACCTTATGTAGTTGCATTTTACATGTTGGTGCTGTCTTGTAAAGCTTGGAAATTATTTTCTGAAAATGTCTGAATAGTCTCAAAATTGACTTTTCAGAGTTAAAAACCTCCTGGGCTTCTAGGGGGAGACCCCCTAGGACCCCCATAACAGATGTACATATTCCCTTCTCAAGCTTTCCTACCTTTCACAGCCAAGATGCTATTAAACTCCTTTTCGAATATATTTACCCTGTGTAGTCAATAATTATAATTATAATATACCTAGTGATAATACTGTGCCATGATTCGCTAGAATCAGTCACGTGATAGGAAAATAGAATGACTACTTCCCTTGGGGAAATAGTCCCATCAATTTTTACATAGTCACGTGATCACCGCGCGTTCACAGCGGGTCAAAATGGCAGCTTCTGACGATGTCGTCTGCCACCGCGAGTTCACAGCATGAGGTATATTATAAAACACATATTGCCTGGCCTATATTCGGGCTATAGCACCCGTTCATTACCCCCTCGTGACTGTGAGTTACCAGAATCACATGCTATTTCCCTCGGCCTTTGGCCTCGGGAAATAGCATGTGATTCTGGTAACTCACAGTCCCTCGGGTGTAATAAACGGGTGCTATAGCCCTCATGGCCAGGCAATATGTGTTCAATATGATAGTGCTAACCTGGGATCTTATAAAGTAGATGCAAGACAGTCAAGCAGTCCACACTGAGTCATGATAAAAAAATACCTGTCATGCGAATATTATATATGGGGGGGGGGGGGTCATCATGTTTTAGAATTATGTGATAGGGGGGGGGGGTCAGCCTGTTTTTGGTTTTACAGATAGGGGGGGGTCAGTGACTTTTTGTCGGCCCGATTTAAGAATCCACCGCCCCCCCCCCCCCCAGGCTGGAGAAACTGACCGGTCCCTTAAATATAAGAATCTAATACAGAACAATGACGTTATTATAGGGATTGGCGATATTCTTATAAAATCGGTAGCGATGTCATACCCCCTACACACACACACACACACACACACACACACAACACACAACACAACACAACACAACACAACACAAGTTCGGAAACCAAGCCATTTTACCAAAACGGTGACAAAACTGACATCATTTTTCATCGATCCAAAAGGTTTGCCAAAACACCAAATATAACCAACACTTTCGTATCACTGGACCTACCTGATCAATAATTTTCAACAACATCGATCTAAAATGCGTCTATTACGATCGCGTTTCCGAAACGATACCCCCATAGTTTGAAAATACCGCAGAATCAGGTCGACTTGCTATGTTAAAGAGGTGGTGCAACGTCACTACGTTAAATTAGCATGATAATTCATTCATTTTTTAACAGTAAGCTAGAAGGTTTTATGTTCAAGGTCAAAGTACTGTTGTCATGTACTGACTACTGTTTTCCTAAATGTAAAATCATTTCTTTTATTTTTTTAAAAGATGAAACCCAAACATTTGATAATGAAAACTTGGTCTAGTTACCTATATATTCTGGAAGAGTAATAGCATAGACAATAGTCTATGGTAATAGTCAGGTCAATGTCAACTCCAGACATAAACACGCATTGACCCTGGATAACCTTTGATATGATCGATGTGTACGTGTATGACACGTATCCGGGTAACTGTAGCATGAATATTGAAGCGTCTAGATTGACAGTTGCGTATGCTAATAAAATCGAAGCCATTGATACATGGTTCAATTTTCATTTCAGAATAGCTGTACATAGAAATGGTTCAATGTACCAGAACTATTCATTCAGACGCAAGGACTATACTGCGAGCTACGTAATAAACACGTAGTACACGCTCGGGGTACGGTACGCGGTACACGGTACACGCACAACAATCACTAACTATAGTAGTAACGGATCGCCGCTATGGAGGCTTTTTTGACGGTTTGTGCGCAGCTCGAGAAATGAAATAATACGTTGCTATTTGGTGTTTTAAGGTAGAATTGAAGCATTTGTGGAGTTCCGTGTGATTTATTTGTTGGTAAATGTCCAGGGACAAGAAATATCTCGGGTGGTGGCACTAGCTGTTCCTCACTGGAACGTTGCACCACCTCATTAACTGTCTGTAATTGAGTGGGAAACCACCATCATAGTCATAGGTTGAAGTGTTTCTGATGTAAAAAATGTACCGTTTATGATTATTGTATAAAAGTACTTTGATATGGAGTTTGCCAAGATTCGAATCATTCGATCGAGCCAAGGGCTTGAGGCAACATTTCTGGTGTCTAAAACAATATTGAATAACGCCTTGAATATAGACAATATCGACAAGTTCCGTCAAGTTCTTGTTTATCATTATTTCAGTATCTTGAATCGCTAATTAATATCTAATTATAATACGCAGAGAAAACATATATTTAACTCGATCGAATCGCATCATTTGACTGTGTAAACAAATACTCGTAAGTTTGCCCGAAACAGAAAGCGTCCGTGAACGAGGGCGATGTTGTTTCAATCTTGCGACGAAAAAGAACACCACAGTGTCCCCCCCCCCCTCCTTCTTTTCAAGGGCATGATCTGAGGTAGCTCTGGATGTATGCGCTACGATCTGAGGCAACAATTCTGGTGTCTATCAACAATTAAATAACATGAATAAAGACAATATCAAAAAATTCCGTCAAGTTTATAATTACTTCATTATCTTGAATCAATAATTAATATCTAATTAAAATACACAGAAAAATACATACAGTAACTTGAAACGCGCTGAAATATAAATAGAATACGGCGGACTGGGACGTTTAAACATGCGTAATGCATGTCTTGTCTAACGCTTAACGTGTGTGGAGTATACCGATTGTGTAGCGCCCCCAACGGTCATATAAATTATCTGTCTTGTCGCGCGCTCGCGATCGCGAGCTCGAATGATTCGAATCTTTGCAACCGTCCATAAAAGTACTGGATTTTGAAAATTCCATATGCACGAGCTCGACATTTGCTCAATTTGCTCAATTGCTAAAAAAAGGAGGGGTAGGACACTTTGGTGTTCTTTTTCGTCGTATAAAGATTGAAACCACATCGCCCTCGTTCACGGACGCTTTCTGTTTCGGGCAAACTTACGCGTTTTTGTTTACTCAGTCAAATGATGTTGTTACGTTTTCTCTTTCATTCAAATGTATATTTTGAAGAGACACATATATGACGAGTAATGTTTAATGATTATTTTTACGTAATTTTATGAAAATAATATAGACCGGAATCGACTGTGTTTTCGAGCCTACCGTAACTCTACGGCATCAAATATTGATTAAACCAAGATATTATCAATTGTATTTTTGTTTATATCCCTCGCAAAAGACGCACCGTTTCGGAGCTTCAGTTCATATAATATGCTGTTTCGGCAATCTGTTTTACTGTCCCGCAAACGCCACAATGTACTGAAACATGCGAAATATATACCTCACCACAAGAGGGCAGCAGGTGGTATCGAGCTTCGAGCGAACATTCATGGTCATATGTTCGAATTGAAGCGTCCTGATTGGTTTATTCGATGTCGCGTCCTACCCCTCTGTATAACAAGTTTAAGCAAGGAATGCGTTTAGGCTCGAGCTCGAGCACGGCATGCAGCGCGTCATGCATCAAAGCGTCAGCTGTCGCGAGCGAACTAAGTTTCTTTTCCTTTATTCTTTTTTGGAGTCTTCCATATTTATATAAACTTTTTCTGCGATTATTAAAAATGTTTCATTTTTTAAAAGACCGGAAAGTTTACAAATACATACCCAAAATAACAAATATGTGTAGACGTGTATGAGTTTATTAAAATAAACTGTACAAATAAAGAAGTAAGTATGTAAATGTGACTCATAGCTAACTTGGGCCTTTATTACCTGGATATCATTTTTGGGTTTCAACAGAATTGTTGCCTCATGCCCCTGATTGAGCTCGCGATCGCGCGACAAGACAGAGAAGTAACGTAAATCTATGGCCGTTGGTGCGCTATTCAATCGGTACACTCCACAGCGCAGTGTCCCGTATATTCTATTTATATTCCAGCGCGATTCGAGCGAGTTAATTATGTATTTCTCTGTGTATAATAATAATTAGATATTAATTATCAATTTAAGATACTGAAATAATTATAAACAAGAACTTGACACAGCATTTTGATGTTGTCTTTATTCATGTTATTCAATATTGTTATAGACACCAGAATTGTTGCCTCATGGAGTCATGCCCTTGGTCAGAGTAAGCTGACAGGTGGCTTTTCCAATAATATCACTTATTTTCTGTATCTGTCTAGTAGATTTTATTCTCGCTCACCGATACACAAGTAACTGCTGAGACATTTCTAACTAGTTTACATGCCATACCACGACAGTGTTGTTTGAGGTAACACACATCAGTGGATATCAGTAATGGCTAAACATTTATAGATATATGTCAAATATTAGTGATTTCTGTGACTGTAAACAACCGCAGTCAAGGTACAACTCCCATGACACGGTATACAAACTGCCGACTGGCTGAAGTGTTACTTAGTAACGAAGTGAACGAACTAACCCCAACAGATTAATATCATATGTTACGTTATGAACTTTGTGCTCTGTTCCACGTTATTGGTTTGGGGCGAAACAAGTTGATGAAGGTAAAGTATGGCTGATGTCTAATGAATTTTTAATGAACATTTTGATATCCATATTGAAAAAAAACAAAACTAAATCACAAAGCTCGAGGCCTGTGCAATAGTTCTGGACACTATGAAAGGGTGGGGAAAATGGAGGTAAACTTGAACCGTCTGCATCGAGTTTGTAGGTATGATATCCCCATATATCCGACCATTGTCAGTCTCGAATCAGGCAGTTTGTCAGGCCCATACTACTTAAAATTCTAGTTAGTAGGTTGGCCTTCAGCATCACATGAGACGTCGTGTTGTCATACCAAATACTCAAAAGTCACAATGTCTGCTGAAACAAGGCCATTATGATTGACTATACTTTTATTAATGACAATATCAAGTGTTTCTATAAAATTATTATCATTTTGGAAATGTAGACAAAACTAATATGAGTTTTACCCTTCCGTAAGGAAGGTTATAATATACTGATGAAGTCTGTGTGTCTGTGCGTGTGTGTGTGTGTGTGTGTGTGTGTGTGTGTGTGTCTGTATCAGCATTTCCGAAAATATGGCTGCATCAATTCAAACGAAATTTCATAGACATGTTCCGAAGGGTAATGGCAAGAACTGATTAGGTTTTAGTAATAATCCGATGAATATTAATGACCAATTTGAGTAATTAATCGATCGAACGAGTATAAAGTTGGCGTCAGATTCAGATTCAGGTAGGTTATCTTATGAACGTTATATTGAGCGTCAGATGGCCTCAGATCCGAATCTGAATCTGATGCCAACTTTATACACTACTGAGAAAAACTCTGTTTTCAGGGGTTTCATGCCAACCTTATTTTGTGTTTCCCTTGGATCTGCACTCTGCATTGGCTGCACACACACGAGAAAAAAGAAGACCGAGGCAGGGTATTTAAGTGATTCAAACTCGCCAGAAAACAATTTTTTTCCTTGGCCTTAAAATAGGTTTACAATGAGCGCAGAGTTCACAAACAGGTGAAATATTTATCATTGTTTCAATTTCGTCAAATATGGATTTATCATTTTTAAATTTCACACACTGATGCGCAGATGAATAAAAAGAAATCGTGTCCTTTTAGATTTTCGATTAGAAGTTTAGGAAGTATTATATTGACCTGGAACCGTCTCCTTTTTACCGTGTTCTTTTCCGATTTCTCTCGATAACAAACTACCGCTGTTTGTTGTAAGGCTTGTACATAATCATTTATCTAGCTCTGTATCTCAGGATATAAATACACTCTTACATATTTATCAAGTGTAATAATCTATAATTTATACCCAAATGTGTGTGGTCAAAATATGGAAAATAGACCAAGCCTCGCCTAGCCTAGCCTAGGAAGAAAATTTCGCCACAATGTATCAATAATGGTGATCTATACATTGACCTCTATATAATAAGTGTACAGTGAGGGTGCGCCACTCAACAAAATCTTGAGAATGTGTAAACTCGTGGTGGGACAGAAGGAAGTTCAACACGCACATGCCATATCCCTGGTATGTAGGGGATCACGAAAGCCGAGTGAAGTCGAGGATGGCAAGCTTTCCTGTGCTGAGAATAGGAGGCGTGGCGGGCATTTGAACAATATTTTTGACAACTAACTTTCATTGGGACTTGACGAATCACAGATATAGAGCTAAATTTCTTGCATAAATCCTTACGGAAGGCATTCACTTTAAATCTGGTGTATTTTGCACCACTACTGGTTATTTACCTGTTTGATCACATGATTTTATTTATTTACTTATTTATTTATTTTTTATTTTATTCATTCATCATCCAACAGGCTTAGCCCAATAACAGGACGACCTTGATAAAATACAATAAATGATTGAACAAAACGTGTACCATACATCACAATAACAATTACACATTACCTTTACACAATGAGAAAAATACAATAAACATAAAGAAATACAAAATTAAGTAAAATTACCCGTCTGTATATATTAACTCTTTCAATTCATTTTTAAAATCAGCAAACGACGTAAAAAGGTCAATGCCATAAGGATACAGATTATTTAAAAGCCTTGTAGAGCGCGATAAAAAATTAATGCATGTTTGGACAGATCCATACCGTGGTTAGGAAGCCTAAAAATTTCCCTAAATCTAAAACACCTTGGAGGAACATAAAAATTAAACTTATCAAGAATATCTGGGCAAATAAATCTAGAATTCACACATTTATAGACAAAACACAGGTCAAAAAATTTACGTCTAAGAAATAAGGGAGGCAAATTAAAAACGCCGCATAATTCTGAGTATCGATCTGACTCATACACATAACCCTGCTTGACGCACATACACATTTAATGAATTTCTTTTGAACCCTTTCAATTTTCTGACTGAGGTAGTTCTGATGAGGGGACCAGACTACTGAGCAGTATTCTAAATTGCTTCTGACATATGATATATGATACAAAGTTCTCAAGGTTTGCACGTTGTCGAAATTCGAGCCAATACGCCTTATAAATCCAAGCATTTGAAATGACCTTTTAATAATATGATTAATATGTTGAGAAAAACTAAGGTTATGAGTTAGGTATACTCCTAAATCTTTGACTACTTGTACTCTCTTGATTGGCTGTTTATCAAGCTTATATGTATAATCAATCACCCTAGACTTAGTTTTCCTTGAAAAAGTTATAATATTACATTTATCGATGTTAAGATTGAGCTTCCATGATCTACACCATTTAGCAACGAGACTAGCATCAGATTGAAGAAGTCTGCAATCGTAATCAGGCTGTATTGACCTACAAAATCTACAGTCACCTGCATATAAATACATTTATTTATTTAATAATTAAATAATATTATATAATAATAATATTTTTTGTAATATTAACCATCCTACCTGAGGTAGTTTTTTATGCTGAGTTCAAAAAAAGGGGTCATTTTATTAACATCCGTTGCCTTGGTAACCAAAATCACCATAATATGTGGATGATTTTTCCCAAATTTGACATCGAACATGGAAAAAAATAAAAATTAATGAAAATTTTTCCTTGTTTTTGACATGTATCAGATGGGGCTATCTGTTGTAACACAAATTATCTGAAATAGGACAGCTGTTTCCATGGAAACAGAATAGACAGTAAGACTAAAAAATGTTTTCATTAAACACCTACATATCTGGAAAATAACATGATAAATTTAATTATAACATAGTTCATTTGCATATTGACCACCCTATCTTGGGTAGTTTGTTATGCTGAGTTCAAAAATAGTTATCATTTCAGAAACATATGTTGCCATGGTAACCTAAATCACCATACTATGCACTATTTGGCAAAATTTATGTAAGATTCAAGAACATAGTTTTTTTACAAAAAGAATTCCTTACTTTTGGGATATATGCACTAGTGCTATCCATTGTAAGACAGATTATCTAAAATTGGATAGTGGCTTTCTTGGAAACATATAATACACTTACATTACAAATGCCATGTTTTAGTAAAAAAAATACATCTGACATACACCTAGAAACGAATGGGTTTGCTATTAAAATACCAAATATTTTGTTACTCTAAGTCCAAATAAAATATGCAACTAGTGACAAGCTGAGTGGTCGTAAAAGCTTAACATGTATGTCAGACGATCTGTGCCGATTACAAAGTCCAATTACGATCCCAAATTTCGATGGGCCGGGCCCGACTACATGTCACGTGCAAGGAGGGTGTTACATGTACATACATAAACAAACCGGTGTGTGGGAATGTGAAGAAAATTACAGGCCTTCGCTAGTTTTCTGTTAAATATTACCTGTAAAACTAAAAGCCTGCAACCGTTAGCAATAATGACAGTATAACACAGAAATAACAATATACTGTGTGAAATTACGATTTGATACAAATTACTCAGCTTGAAAATACAACCCCATCTTGACATATTCTTGTCATTTTCACATTTACAAACATGTATGTACGTTAATGAAGTCATCAGCTCTACATACCTTTTGCTATGAACAAAGTTCAACTTTCCTTTCTTGGCAATGTAAATTATATATATATGCACACGTAGTACATAAACTTCAGTTGAATATATGACATGATCGTGATGGATAAGCGATGTAACATTCGATAATATGTAGGTCTTTGAGTAATAAGGTCCAGTTTGACACAACATTGACACTCGTGTACCAAAATATCCATCCAAAGTTACGTTCAAGGAAACCGTTAGTTGCGTTATGATTGAACACAATGCCGCCGGATATAGTTGAGGATTAGTAGCCTTCCATACCTTCCATTTTTAAGGGAATATTGGTAAATTATCCATGATTTCACAGTTGTGTCACCGTCAAGGTTGTGTGACCTTTTATTTGCGTTGTTTTAGTACGCACGCGCTGTGCAGATGCACACTTAAACACCGTGTGAATGTGATACAATGTTACACAGTGTAACAATATCATCATACCTGGAATGACCTATATCACGTGCACTTCACATGTATGCCGTACATTTCATAATTTCACATACGTTTTTGCATAAGGATTAATACATTATTACATGTTATTGGCTATTCATGAAAGTACAATTTGTAATAAATGAAACAATATTCTTACAGCGTTTTACAGTAGCAGAAGTTATGACACAGGTCAAGTCAACTTTATGGCATGCCAGCACAATGACATCGCATTTAAATTTTCGATTGCGATCAAATCAAATCAAAACCATGCGATGTTAGAAGAGATTCAAACGACTTAAAATCTCAAAATTTTATCGCAAGTAACGCAAAGATAAAAAATTAATTCAAGCGATTGTAGGAGTGCGAATTTGACATTTAATTCCGAATACCATGTCAGATTTCCCATAGAAAAACAATGGCCGTGTTCTTTTATGACAACTGCACTTTGCTCACGTTCAACTTTTTCAAATGCGCACCAATCGGTCTGAAAATTCATAAATAGAGACCAAAGGGGTTTTGTAAAAATCTCTTAGTTTTAGATTTGTCATTTTTTAAATTCTTTTCTGGAAAATGATATGCTATCGCTGGCTATGTTGGTAAAACTCATTAAGAAAACCATTGTAATTTGTAAACAGGCACATTTTACCTTGTACACCTAAATAAATACATATCTCTAACTTCGTTATTCTGTAAGTAAATTACACGTAATACATACAGACTGACCTAGCATTTGCGTTCACAAAAATCAGTCTTTAATTTCATAAAAGCTGTGTGGCAAATAAAATTGAGAGTTTCGAGTTATTCCGTATATTTTAGTTTAATACCCATCAGCAAATAATGCTATCAACAGGTCAGCGATATCGCTATGACGTGTTCCACGGCCGGACACTCACCACAGGCAGTACTACAGCGCTCATATCAGAAAAACTTGAAATCGATATTCTTTTCACTAAACTTTGCAACATTAATTTATGACAACTAAACTTCGCTCAGCTCATGTTCAACCTTTTCAAATGCACACCAATCTGTCTGAAAAACCGTAAGTAGAGACTGAAAATCTGAGTCATCGCTACCGCTACCGTAGCTGTCAATCAAATATTAGTGCCTAAATGCTTCGGGGAATACTGGACAATTGAGATCTTCACTGGGCCGCAGTGCTAGTGCCAATTTAGTCATAAATAAGATAATATTGTTATACTTTTATACATGGCAAGTACCAAGCTCCCAATTTTTACGACTTGAAGCTTGAATGGGAAATGTTGAACAATTAGTTATGGGTGTAAAACGTCAACTTTTACACCTCCTATACGTATACACAGCAACCATAAGTGATATTCCTCTAAAGTCCTCCCAAAATTGCTCATTATTATATAATATTTAAACCCTTTCACTTGTAATAATATTAATAATAATAATAATAATAATAATAATAATAATAATAATAATAATAATAATAATAATAATACAATAATAATAATACATTACTGGGACAAGCCATTACCCAAGCAAGTTGACTTGTTATCAAAGAGTACCAATATTTACCCATGTGATGATGGGCTCTTACATAACACAAGTAAACAGCTGTAAAACCTCTATTCAGCCGTCTGCATGGACTGAAGTATTTTCCGTCTCGCGGCAGATCTCGCGAGATATGCAAATAACCTAGCAACGGTTGCTACGGAGGTCAAGCTTTGCGGAGTGGCCATGTTGTTCATATGAAAGTCAATGCATTAGTTTGAAAAAAATACTACCGTTTATGACCATCTACAATCCTAAGTCATCATGGAAGACATTGAACAATTGAAAGTACACGAACTAAAGAGCATGTTGCGAAAATATAGCGTGTCAACATCAAGTTAAAAGAAAAATACGCCAGTGTCACACTGTCATTATATTTCCGAACTGACTGTCATTTCTGGGAATACTTTGTCAGTGCCAAACTTATGCAGCATACTAGATGGCTATAATATTTCAATCTTGAGAAATGGTAATTAATGACAAGCAAAATCGAGTAGTTTTGATTATTAGTACACATGTACATGGTGGAAACATTTCCCGTCACCAATATTCAATATAAGTATATTAGAATGCAATGCACATGAAGTGTGGCGTAGTACTACTACACATCCACCAGCCGTAAGCCCTTATGAACCGTTGACATTTACGCTGTTGACAAATACGGACGAAAGCTAAAAGTCTTACACATTTTTAGAGTGCCAATGTCCCGTTTCGGTCCTAGAGTTCAGAATTGAAAAGTTCTTAATTATCGTCACAGATCGGGAAATCATAGTCAGTTCCTGACAATCGTATTCCGATTTTACCACATGTTATCTTCATACAATATCTACCAGTCTAGTTCCCAACGACCGTATTCCAATTTTACCCTACGTAGAGTAAAATCGGAATACGGTTGTCATGAACTAGACTAGTACTGTATGAAGATAACTTAGATTAAAATCGGAATACGATCGTCAGGAACTAGAATTGGGAATCACCGGCGATGCGTGAAACACATGTACGTGTCAGCCATGTTTATACTTGAGTTCGATGAACATGTTGTAGAACTCATAGTCCAAATTCGTAAAATAAAACGACATAGTATCTCTAAATTTTAATTTTAAATGCATATATATAGCTCATTTATAAATGTATATGATAAAATCAAAGACAGCTAAAAAAAATTCTCAACCGATTTCAAAGTGTTTAGCGGACCCTGACGAATTTAGCTGACGAATTACGGACTAAGAATTACATCATTGCCAACTATTAACAGCACGTTATGCAGTAAAGTGATCGCGTACACGTTGTTGTGTTGGTTTTTAGACGACGCTACGCGATCCCGCGCGACGTACGTATAAAAAGTCTATGGAAAAGTTATGACATTGTATCAAATTTTAGACGTTGTTTAAAAATAGGAATACAATATTCGCGACCTGACATGCAAGTTTTCAACCATAGGGCCTGCGATCCTCGAGTGGATCCAACTCTAGTAATATTTTCAAGTTCATGTTGAAACTGTCAATCTCAACCGCTCTTCATCTGCGCCCAGACGGCCAAAAATCACCGTTACGTCTGACGGCTAGTTATGAATTTCACATACGCACATCGTTTTTACAACCATACTTTAAAAGTTTGCTTCCCTTGATCTATCATACCATGGAAGTATACTTCCATGATCATACGTATTGCACTGTACGTGACGTCGAGAACAATGGTGTTGCTAAGCGGTTGACACTTCAGCTTGACCACCCGAATGTGGTTGCTATGCATTCAATGGCGTCTCCCGCGAGACGGGTAATGGTCTATTTTGGACCGCTAATGGCTTGTGAATGTCATGAATAATAATAATAATAATACATTCTTATTAGCTTATTACACAACAGCCTCAATGCGCTTTACAGCACTAAAAAAAGAAAAAGCATCACTGTAAAAATGTCCGACATAAAACAGAGAGATCTTAAAAACTGTTAAAACCTAATATCCAAGATGAAATTTAAACAAAGAAAGACCTTAACAACTTATAAAAATGCCAAGTAAAATGTATGGCACAAGAATTAATTTGCAAAAAAAACCCTTGAAATTCACTAAAAATCTAATCTAATTTAAATCTAATTTATTTATTTATTTATTTATTTATTTATATAGTTATATATTTGGTCTAAAAAATCCAGTTCGTTAAATAGTGTCATAAGCTGGTATTGTGTAAATAATTGATAAATTATTGATTTTGTGGCAACGAGCGAGTACATGTACAGTACTGTAACAATATATATATATGTACACAAAATGAGCATATATATAAGCACCACAATCATGGTATCTGTCACTTTCACAGAAAATTCTACTCACGTTTCAAACAATGTGGTAGACGGTCCTGTCTGATGATTTGTACCACTGATGAATATTAGCTTTTCTCACGGCCCTCACTATACGTGGGTTTAGGATAGGTTGCTGATAGCTGCGACCCCTGACTGTGAATATCAAATAAACAATGTTTTATATAGCTATTGCTGATTGGTCGATTGCATTTCCGAACTACGTTAGTGTCACAGGCATTTGTTTCCCGAGTTATGTCTCAGAATATTTAGGTTCACTCACTGCGAAAGAAGACACCGCAGTGAGTGAACGTACCTGCGAGATCACAGAAACAAGTGTAATTTTACCCCTTTCATATATAGTTGTCTGACTACGTCAATATTAACGATATTATCGACATTTCATTGTATTCTGATACAAATATTCTGAGACATAACTCGGGAAACAAGTGTCTTCTTTCGCAGTGAGTGAACCTGCGCGATCACAGAAACAAGTGTAATTTTACCCCTTTCATATGTAGTTGTCTGACTACGTCAATATTAATGATATTATCGACATTTCATTGTATTCTGATATAAATATTCTGAGACATAACTCGGGAAACAAATGCCTGTGGTTAGTGTATATAGATTGGTGAATAGGACGCCGTGTTATATACGACTGAACCTACATACTTCTCAACCAACAAATGACCACGAACTGGGGATTTAATATGGACACTGCTTTACTAATGCATTTACCCACAGGGGATTTAATATGTATACCACTGTACACACGTGTTTACCCACAGGGGATTTAATATGTATACCACTGTACAAATACATTTACCCACAGGGGATGTAATATGTATACCACTGTACAAATGCGTTTACCCACAGGGGATGTAATATGTATACCACTGTACACATGTGTTTACCCACAGGGGGATGTAATATGTATACCACTGTACACACGTGTTTACCCACAGGGGATTTAATATGTATACCACTGTACAAATACATTTACCCACAGGGGATGTAATATGTATACCACTGTACAAATGCGTTTACCCACAGGGGATGTAATATGTATACCACTGTACACATGTGTTTACCCACAGGGGGATGTAATATGTATACCACTGTACACACGTGTTTACCCACAGGGGGTTTAATATATATACCACTGTACAAATGCATTTACCCACAGGGGGATGTAATACGTATACCACTGTACAAATGCATTTACCCACAGGGGGGATGTAATATACGTATACTGCTGTACAAATGCGTTTACCCACAGGGGGATGTAATACGTATACTGCTGTACAAATGCGTTTACCCACAGGGGGATGTAATACGTATACCACTGTACAAATGCATTTACCCACAGGGGGATGTAATATGTATACCACTGTACAAATGCGTTTACCCACAGGGGGATGTAATACGTATACCACTGTACAAATACATTTACCCACAGGGGGATGTAATACGTATACTGCTGTACAAATGCGTTTACCCACAGGGGGATGTAATATGTATACCACTGTACAAATGCGTTTACCCACAGGGGATTTATTTTCTTTGTTTCCTATTATCATTGTTGTAATTGTTTTGATTATTGTATGTATCATTTGTTTTTGTCATAAGTGATTCAAAATGATTTCCGTGTTTTCACTATGGATAATAAACTTATTTCTTTCGCTATTTCTATTTTTAACAAGTCGTTTTCTTAAAACCCCTTCCAGTTGTTGCTAGTGCAGATTTACTGAAGGAAGTATTACAATTCACTTCCGCAAATACTAAATATTAAATGCAAAGATGAGATTGAATTTTCATAAATTTTCGTAAACTATTGGCAATCATCATTAGAACTTTGTATTGTTTTGAAATATTCTTTCTTGGATAATTATTCTATGCTATCATTAAAAATAGTATCAGTTAGAACTGTATTGTTGTAATCAAATACAGGTAAAAATCTGTCAAAAAATCTTATCAATAGTGCTACAATTTTAATTAATTTTCCATTTAAGGTGTACATCATGTATAATAGCTAACTCAGAATTTTTTCATTCCAGTAATGCGCGTAGAAACAAAAATCCAGGTTTTTGTCCTTATGGGAAACATTCAGTTTACATCTGGCATCGTCTGAGTGAACATAATAGTACATTTTATCGTCTGGCTCAACATAAATTCTTAACAACAGTGCTACATTTTATCGTCTGGCTCAACATAACAACAGTGCCAGAGATTATTTTGTTGAGCAAGTCGACAAATACAAATGTAGTTACATTTTTGTGTAGACAGGCGCTACATCTTTCAGTGTTCCGGGTGTCAATTTACATAGACAACGATTTGTTTCAGGGTTGGTTATAAATAGTAGAACGTGGATTTCATCACCAATAGATATATCACTACACAAAGGGCCTATTCTTTCTTCTGTAGAAAATCCTTTGATGCCTTAATCTTTCGATCATTTGTTAGATTATGTGCTGACAGCCTGAGCTTAGTAATGCTGATTCTGTGCCAAACATTACTCCGTAGTTGTTCTAGATATGACTCAAATTCATAGTTTTAATTAAATTTGCTACAGGTACAATATAATGTCAGTTTTAGTATTCCAATGCTATGGATATATTTTTTATTTCAATTGACTACAAATATTTGTTCGATCAGCACCACTATCATCACTTATCTTGTGCAACCCTTTGACTAAAACTATCCATGTGTTTCAATTAATGGCAGTGCCATTAATTTTCATATTGCTATCTGAGATGAAACGCATGCCCCATTGCACAATCTCTATAATCAGGGCATCTTGGAGTTACATCCCTATCCCAACAGTATAATCTGGAAAGTTTAAACAAATAGCTCAAGTTTAAATTTGTTGGCTATATTGTTGTCATATAATCGGCAACTTGTACGGTTTTTATTTTCCTGCAGTTAGCAGCATTGGACAATCCGCCATTTTCATCAGCACATAGGCCTGTACGAAAATCGAAAGCAAAAATGATGTTTGTTGTTGGGATTGCGATTTCGTCCATTTTGGCATATATGTTGTACTGCCCATTGCCTCGTGGAATCGCTCAGCCAATCCTACTCAGAATTATCTACGCCCTCCAACAGCCTAGAAAACTTGTGGTAAGTAGTTTGATGACGTAGTCTCCTAGGATGTAGTACACTGGCCCTGTTGTTAGTTTTTTGATGACTAATATCTAGCAAACGAGAAATGATATTGTGTCTCGATATGACGTGCTATTCAACTATGACCTACCGTTTGTGACTGCTATTCAACTATGACCTACCGTCTGAGACTGCTATTCAAGTATGACCTACCGTTTGTGACTGCTATTCAACTATGAAACATATTACTTGCTATATATATATGGTGACAGTATCAATTTAATCGTTGGCTTCACTTTTGAGGTTCATGATCGTGTTAGGAATAATTATACATAAGTATGAAAAGTAGTTGTCTGTCAGAGTTATAGGAACAGTTGGTCCGAAATAAAAGGATGATCTCACGTATCCCATGTTGCAGCAGCACTGATAACATAACACTAATTCGAGAAGCGGGGATTGAGATATTGGCCTTTATATTTTATAGCTGTGATAGCTGTAACTGGAACACTTTTCTTTTTTAAAAAGTTTTGTTAATAAAATAAATAACTTACTCGTAATATTGTTTACCGTGAGAAGTATTGCATCGTTCATGGGTAAACGTATGTTCTGTAGCTGTATACATACAATACATACAAATTGTTTGGTCCGCACGTAAACATCAGCGCCATCAACGGCGATCATGATTTCAACCTGTTCTGTACTGCTAGTGGATAACATCGACCACCGATTAGCATGTAAGATGTCTAAATATTTGGCTATAATAATTGTCGATACATTATGGTTATCCGATCGAAAAATGATACTCCAGTTACACCACTTCAGTTTTAACATGGTGACAGATTCAAAACCGAGATTTCTCTCAAGATTTAGACTTGCCACTACACTACATACATATAATATTGACTATTAATTAAAAGATTCAATATTTTTTTAATTAAGTAATTGAACAATTTTAGTGAATGCATCTTAGATTATTTGATGAACCAAACGTCCCAGTTGCAGATAGTGTAGGTTTAAATGACAGTGGCTTTTTTATCATGTCTGATAGCCTGCCCTTGCTGTTCAAACAACGATAAGGTGACTGTGATTGTGATGAGGTCAAACATGCGATTGAATGTTTATTTGGTATGATAGTCTATCAGGCGTTGTGATGGGAGGTTAAGTGTCAGTGTAACTAATTCTAGTAATACTTTGGTAATTACATGGTTAGAAAAGTTTCTCTGGGTGAAGAAAAGAACACTCGTCGTTACTAAAGAGAGTGAATATTTGACCGGGATAAAAGATTACCTAGGGGAAGTTTTATTCCACCACACACAAATCAAGTCATCAAATCATTTATCACTTACTCGCTGACCCTGTGATCAGTGTACATAAAGCTTGTTCTAACCTGTAAACAGCACACAAAAACTGTTGTCATGGATGCTCTGCCATATGAAGGTTGTGAGCGAAATACATCTACACTGACTATATTTCAGACGTTTGTGCAGCTGTCGCTTGGTCTGAATGACCCCATTGAAGTCATGAGATCAAACATGGACTTTGACCAGTGGACTACCAGCGTTCTTTGCAAGGACGAGCCGTCAGTGACACACACAGATACCACTTTTGATGGGGTCAGTGTACGAGTATACCAGCCTGTTGTAACATCGACGACGCCAACAGCTGGGATGGTTTATATCCATGGTGGTGGCTGGGTTGTGTGTAGCAAAGGTGTGTGTACCTGTATTTTGCCATCGCCTCATTCGACCATCTAAATATTCTTCATCACCTGGGTATAATTTAAATAAAAGTATCTGTTTTATTCGTTAATCTGTTTTATCTATAAGAAATATTGATTTGACAAGTCATATTTCTTCCTGTCCCCGAGGCCAGCTAATACTTAGTGTATATCCAACTATTATCTCTGTGACACCAAATCTGATCAAAATATGGTCAATTCAAGGAGAAAGCTCGATCGATCTGCTTTATTTACCGCATCTTATCAGGTAAACTCAACTAGGAATGCGGCCACCTGGTGAATTAAAGAGAACGTATTAAAAGGATAAGTACACTAGACATAGTTAGTGTCATCCTTCCTCGAATCACATGATTCGATATCACACTGGCACCCAGACTACACTAGACTTGAAGTATGACAGTTATTAAGCAGTGCCATGTTTTAGTTTACTTAATATGTACTTAATATGTAGTTTACTTAATATGTATATCAGTATTAATTCAAATTCGACTAACAAGTTAAACTTATTTTGTAAGTACATCATGTACAAAGTACATCTTAACTTTTAAACTGAATTCCTTCCGTAAGGGCAAAATCTTTAGATTGATCGACGGTAATAATGACAATAAGAATGCAACAGAACATACGATTAGTTATGTTTGAAGTATGTACCAAATTTAATTGAATTTGTAAGGTGCATTTTGAAGATATAGCCAAATTACTGAAAATCATTAATTATGCAAATGAGTCTTTAAAACTAAAAGCGCCATCATAAAGCTTTTTAGAAGTTCTGCACTTTATTTTTGATGTAGTAAATTATATTGAATTTGAAACGTGAATTCTTATGACAGCGTAATTACTGAAAACCATTAATTATGCAAATGAGTCATTGAAACTAAAATCTATATCATCAAACTTTATATGGCACATGGGCTTTGTTGTCATCGATGTATGTACCAAATTATGTTGAGTTTACAGAGTGCATTATTAAGATATAGCCAAATTACTAAAAACCATTAATTATGCAAATGAGTCACTAAAGCTAAGCATTACATCAATAAGTTTTATAAGACATGTGCACCCTGGTAGCATGGATGTATGTATCAAATTATACCGAACTTGAAGTTGGCACTCTTCATATATAGCCTAATCACTGCAATCAGTAATGTTGCAAATGACTCATTACAACTAAAGCTACAACATCAAGCTTTTCAGTGCATGTGCCTTTTGTTTTGTTTTAACTATTTACTAAATTATATTCAATTTGAAGGGTGCATTCGTAAGATATGTCTAATTACTGAAAATCGTTCATAATGCAAATGAGTCATTACAACTCTAAACTATATTATCAAACTTTATGACACGTGTATTTTGTTATCACCAATGTATGTATCACATTATATTGAATTTGAAGCATGCATTCTTAAGATACATAGCCTACTAACCGAGAATCATTAATTAAGCAAATAACTCATTAATAGTCATGAAATACTTACCAAAACATACTCATTTCTAGCCATTACCCTACAAAACATGCCACCCAAATTTCGTTTGAATTGAGAGCCGTTTTTGAGACAACGATGACACAGACATACATACATACATACATACATACATACATACATACATACATACATACATACATACATACAGACAGACATACACACATACATACATACATACATACATACATACATACATACAGACATACAGACATACAGACAGACAGACAGACAGACAGACAGACAGACAGACAGACAGACAGACAGACTTTTCATTACTAAATTACCACCTCCCCTTACGGAAGGTAACAATGCTAGAGTACTGCACGATTATAGGAATTCCTGGAACTTGGTATTTGTCTTCGCTGATGTATTTATTGGGTATATGTAATAAGTACATTTTCAATCTTTCTTTCACAGAATCTTATCATTATCAAACAAGGCACATGGCGGCAAGACTCGGTATAGTATTAGTCTCTATAGGGTGAGTATCATATCAAACAAAGTACATGTACATGGCGGCAAGGCTCGGCATAGTACTAACGTCAATAGGGTTAGCAAGATGGTGTTCTTAAAGGGAAATTAATATTCTAATAAAAATTTTAAAATCATGTGGGTAATAGATTCTCTCCCCAGTCCTCGGGAGCATCGCCATTAGCCGTTTTGTATGTACCGATATCTACCGCATAATTGTACTCGAATATCCTTGTACTGTAGGCCCTCATTGACCACATAGGGCTAATCATTTGTTGACATTGGCGTTTAAAGGGGGTGGAACGAGGATGTGTCCCTGGAACGAGGATTGCATGTGCTTGCGCCATTCTTGAACAGTTTCAGCAGACATCCATACAAAGCTAGATCTAACCATTCCATTTAATGCAACTTTCTGGGCAGTCTGCGTAGTAGCCTTCTTCACTTTTGCCAGGAAATCAACGCTGTTACAGCAAACGGCCAAACTACCAGCAGATGACAAATATCTCCACAGATCAGACATTTCTTTTTACACAGACTATGCTATCTTAAACATTAAACACGCTCTGCGCTCACTCTAATCCACTTTTCCACCTAAAAATTCTTGGCATAAATATACTGTGTAAATTTTTAACTTGTACATTCGTCTTTGACCTAAAACATAATCGTTACTCCCATGACATCACTATTTTTTTCAAACCGCTTCTGCATGATTATCCCACCCGTCAAGTCCTTTGCAGGAAATGTTTGTATCCCAAAACATAATCTCACACTCACACAGAATCAAATTACATTTTTGCTGCTGCAAAGCACTGGAACTCACTTCCCTCCTCAATCAAACAGATAACATCAAGACAAGTATTTAAAAAGGAGTTAAAACAAAACCTCCTCAATTCTATGGCTGATTGATTGATTTAGTTTTTCTTCCTTTGTATTTTGTCAAATTTCATTTTTGTTCAATAAGTATTCCAGTTATAAGTGTATGTTGTACTGTTTTTTTGTTTTTTTTTGAATTCTTCCCCATTCCTAGATTATTGATTTCTTTGTTGCTTTGTTTTCCTATCAAATTGTATTTTTTGGAGTTATTTCTTTATGTATGAGGTATTAGAGTATGCACCTATTTTGTTCTACATGTATAACATTTTTGCAACGCTACATATCTTCATTGTATAAAATGATTTATTTCATATGATTTGTTTGGGCCATGAAGGAAGATTAGTTCTGCTGAACTATATTTCATGGTCCCCACCAATTATACTTAGTTAGATTTATGAAATGTAAATACTTATTATTATGGTGAAAATAAATTATTATTATTATTATTACACACCAAGGCAATTCAGTATGGACAACGGCTTCTGCAGTTACCATTACAAGCTATCCCTAAATCTTGCCTCTGACCTATTTCGGCAGTTAAACACATGATCGTTCTTAGTCCTACAAGTACAATTACTGACCATTTATTCACGTATACGTGTCCCGCACAGAAATGGGACAAAAACCATGATCCCACTTACACATGATATGTTCACAAAAACACTTAAACTAGTACTAAGTAGTTGCGGATGCAATTCATCACAGTACTCAGGACATTCCTTCCGTAGAGGAGGAGCAACTTTTGCATTTAACTTTTGCAAGCAACAAGGTGACTGGCGCTCAAACGCCTTTGAACGTTATACAATTGCTAACAGTGACACTAAGCTTAAGGTCGCAAAAACCCTTGCATTAGCCTTAGCTGATAATGACGTGGACTAGTAACTCTGCCTTATTTATAAGGTTTGTACACTGTGCCAGTGTTGGGGGTTTGGCGGAATTGACCACCTTTTATTTGCAGATTGTCAATTTATAAAAGAATTGACCTTTGACCCCAACACTTGGCTTGTGCTTTATTTATTGTTGGTAGTTGGTTAGCCGACGTTATGGTGACGGAGCATCGCAGTAACACGTCAACAAATGATTAGCCCTAGTTATGTGGTCAATGAGGGCCCACAGTACACGGATGTCAAGTAGAATTATTCGGTTAATATTGGTACATACAAAACAGCTAATAGCGATGCTCCCGAGGACTGGGGAGAGGGTCTATACGTGACTAGGGGGTAATTTTCGAGAAATAATACCTAAACCTGAGTATTTTTATCTGAAATCTCCCTAATCATGGAGTCGATAAAATGGGGGAAATGTCGTCTTGCTTTTAGAAATACCTTCACTGCGCATGCATCAGAATAAAGGTAACTGACCTGACGAGTTTCCCCCGAAAGTTCCTACCATTGGTTCTGCTTTTGGATTACACAGTAGATATTTTATACCTGGGCCGCACACCCACGTCCTAATATTTTGGGTGTGTCCCATCCCCGGTGGTGACGCTATAAAACGAAATAAAGGTATGTTCGTAAACTTTTGATTCTGGAGAGTTATGTCACGAATTTCCATCGCATACGATTGCTCCAACATACTTGGGGTTGTAACTCCTTCCTTAGTCATTGTTCAGTGGAAATCCTTTTCATGGACACGCATATATATGTATACTTCTCTTGCAGTTATCGCCGTGCACCTGAACACACCTATCCAATACCACTCGAAGACAGTGTGAAAGCTACAGTGTGTTTTTTACAACACGCTAGGGAGTACGGTGTAGATCCAACTAGGATTGCAGTGGTAGGTGATAGTGCTGGTGGTAATCTTGCAGCGGCTGTATCTGCAAAGCTGACATTCGGAGAAGATTACCAAACTATGAACTTGCCAAAAATCAAATTCCAGGGGTTGATCTACCCAGCACTGCAAGCAGTAGATTTTCTGACACCCTCTTGCCAACAAAATGATATATTTATGCTAACTCAATCCAGTGTAGCTAAATACTGGTCATTTTACCTCACAGGAAATTTGAAATATGCGGAGGCAATGAAATCAAACAACCACACGTCACCACAGTTTAAGAGAAATAAAAAGTTATCACTGAATTATGGTCTTATTCCGGATAAATTTAAAATAAGAGATTATAAACGACCTTCAAACTTGGATTTCGGTAGTGTTGAAATCTTTAGAGAGATTCAAGACAAGCTACTAGACCCGTATGTAGCACCGTTGATGAGGCCCGATTTAGATGGATTACCGCCAGCCTACATCGTGACAGCTGAATTCGATGTTCTAAGAGATGATGGTATTCTGTACGCGAAGAGGTTGGAGGAAGCAAACGTACCAGTTACATGGAAACATTATGATGATGGTTTCCATGGTATCTTCAGTGCTTCAATAGGACCGTCTGCGTTTGATGTTGGTAGACAATGTATGGCTGACTTTCTGGAATTTTCTAACGAAAACTTGTAAGACGACACAAAGATTTGTATTAGAGGACTGCTACTATAATTGTCCATTAGCTTGGACGAATTATTGTCCTTAAGATGTGCATGGCGGTTTTGGTATCTTAAACTGTATGAAACGAGTTACATCTTGACCTTGGTAAAGATCGTTTTACGTTCATGCAAATCCAACAACCAAATATCTAAAAACAAGTCCATCAATATACGAGTAAACACATTTGCGAAATGTTAGTCAAGGAGACAGACAGACAGACAGACAGACAGACAGACAGACAGACAGACAGATTTTAAATAGCTTCGCACAAAATATACAGTGGTGTTTATTGTGTTAGGGTGTTCACGTAAAACACAATTCTATTCTTTCCGTTGATTTCTTCTGACACCTTGAAAACTGTGCATTCATTCAGAAAGTATGGGTGTGGATGGGTTAGAAAATCAATTTACTGGGATTGTACCATATAGTATGTGAACAACTGCACAAGTACATTTACCCATAAGTGATTCATTAATGTTCAGGGTGTACTATATAACGAGAAAGTCATCATATCAAACAAAACAGTTTCAAAAAAATTTCTCTAGCAGCTGAAAATTGCAGAAACGAGCCACAAGATATTTGTCGCTGAGGGTGCTCACCTTTCTTATTCGATCGGACCGCTCGCCACACATAAAACTTTAAATTTCATCCAGAAAATGCGTTTGAAAGAGCGCCAACAACGGCTAATCTTTCAATCAACAGTCGTATTTCACAGATTGCAAAAATAAATAAAAACTTTATGTGACGTCATCAACATGAATTTATTTGCATATTAGGATATGTCTTTATTTTCAATCCAAAATGATAAGACGCACAGATGAGTAGTATACAGTGCAGCTGAGTACGGAGTGAGTTAGTCTATCTGCTAGACCTCGGATGTTCTTCCGATACAATACGACACACTACCGAACATCGCTATCGAGGATGGAACGGGCAAGCCCTCACTGCGAACTTCGTTCGCTTATAGTATCGAAAGAAAGCCCGAACGTCTAGCAGCAAGAGTAGGAGTGAGTCTGCGCGTCGAAGGGTAATTGCAAGTTGATCGTCCTGGCGTCAATCAATGTAACCATAACAACATAATCTAACAACACATTATGATAGGGAATGGGTGGCGTCATTTTTTTAGATTTAGTTATCTTTAAATATTTTGAGCAGGCAAACAAAGACATTTTTACGTGAATTATGATTATATAGTGATAATCATAAACTCTACGTTATCAGTGTACTTTATTTTATTCTACGTTTAGTTTGTCATTTTTTTCATTTAACCTGTTATGCGAAGTTTCAAACACGATATCAGACCAATAGTATATATAAGAAAACGCATAGTCACTTTATTGTAGTCAAAGGCCATAGGCCCAAAATACAATTAGAAACTTACATAACTAAAAATATGTTACAGTTCCATTAAATTATTTGCTTCTGATCTGATTTTTAGTGAGTGATAACTAAAGGCTGCAAGTCTATGTAATTCATTTGTTTGTTCAGATGATAACAGTTGAGTAAACTTTTCAAAAGATGGCGGCTCATGGAAATATTGCGGGGTGTATTTTGACCCAAGGTTTGTAAAATAAAGTCACACTTCAAATGGAAATGGTATTCGTTCTCGATTTCATTTGAATCGCAAAGTACACAACACATTCACTTTCCAGTGGAAGGAATGTGGTGATATTTCTTACCTGACAGCTTATTATAGCGAAACACCGTACAAGTTCATACCCTTCGAACTTTGGCTTCTTCAATTTCCATTCTACGTTTGACAATAGAAAGATAAACACTAACGTTTTACCATGCATACGTCATCACATCATTGTATATTTTGTATTAAATATACTGACATGTTGTAAAACACGAATAAAACCCGATAATTTTGTTTGAATGAAGTGAGCTAAAGGAAAGACTCCACACTGAGAAAACAATATCAGGTAAAAATAACATTACAATTGACACAAAAACAACAGCAGGTGCCTCTGATGTAGGTGCACGTAACGTTATGGTTTTAAAATTTATCAGTGTTGACAGTTACATTATGACAGTTATAGTGCCGTACTCTGTTGTTTTAAGGGACCGGTCAGTTTCTCCAGCCTGGGGGGGGGGGGGCGGTGGATTCTTAAATCGGGCCGACAAAAAGTCACTGACCCCCCCTATCTGTAAAACCAAAAACAGGCTGACCCCCCTATCACTTAATTCTAAAACATGATGACCCCCCCCCCACCCATATATAATATTCGCATGACAGGTATTTTTTATCGTGACTCAGTGTGGACTGCTTGACTGTCTTGCATCTACTTTATAATTAAGATTCCGGGTTAGCACTATCATATTTATAATTATTGACTACACATGGTAAATATATTCGAAAAGGAGTTTAATAGCATCTTGGCAATGAAAGGTAGGAAAGCTTGAGAAGGGAATATGTACATCTCTTATGGGGGTCCTAGGGGTCTCCCCCTAGAAGCCCAGGAGGTTTTTAACCCTGAAAAATCAATTTTGAGACTATTCAGACATTTTCAGAAAATAATTTCCAAGCTTTACAAGACAGCACCAACATGTAAAATGCAACTACATAAGGTTGAAATATTTTTGAAATATAGTTTGATAGGATCTTGACAGTAAGAGGTAGGGGAAGATCTTGAGACTAGGATGTGTACACCTCATGTGGGGGGGGGGGGGGGTGGTCCTAGGGGGTCTCCCCCTAGAAGCCCTGGAGGTTGTTAACTCTGAAAAGTCAATTTTGAGACTATTCAGACCCTTTCAGACAATAATTTCCAAGCCTTACAAGACAACACCAACATGTTAAAAGCAACTACATAGGGTTGAAATACTTTTGAAATATACTTTGATAGCATCTTGACAGTAAGAGGGGAAGAGCTTGAGACTGGGATATGTCCACCTCATGTGGGGGGTCTGAGGGGGGTCTCCCTCTAGAAACCCTGGAGGATTTTTACTCTTAAAGCCAAAATTTAGGCTATTCAGACCCTTTCAAGCAATAACTTAATCCATGCTTTACAAGACAGCAAGTATCAGAAACTATTCTTTATAACTTACACTAAGGGTTGAAATATGTTCTTAAAAAGTTAAATGGCATCATTATATACACATGTAGTAAAGGTCAGCACATCTATAATGGTAGTATCATTGGTAGGGGAGATTTGGAGTTTAAGGCAATTTTAGACTATCTTGGCAAACGTTTCAGATCTTGAAAAGACAATATCATATCAAATTAGAATAGGGTGAAAATATTTAAGAAAAGTTTAATACCATTATGACAGTAAAAAGGTTGTTGGTGCATCTGATTGTTGGTTGAATGTATGAGTGACCTCTGGGGGTGAGGGAGTCCTTGGGGTTTTCCCCCTGGCAGATCTGGAGTTTTTTGCTTGAGATACTAAGGCAATGTTTAGGTTATTTATAACCTTTGAGGTAATATTTCCAAGCTTCGAAAAGCTAACGTGAAACGTTTTTAAATGAGTTTCTCATATCACATAAAATGGAAACATTAGTAGTTTAGGGGCATTACTATTGAATGTATTATAAAGTCACCGGTATGTTAGAGAACTTTAGGTGGTCATACCTAGTGTATAATAGTAACTGGAATCTGATGAGATGTGGTGATTTGTAGTGTCAATAGCATGACGAGTAGAACAATTTAGATTAACTTCATTTATAAACTATCTATGAAAATTACCATTACGAAACCTTCAAGTTCACTTTTGCCCCAAACTGCAATATAAGCGAAGCATTGATTGTGAAACAGCCAAGCATTTACATGTTACATGTTCTGTAACTAGTGTGGTAGGTAGGTAATACCGGTACATGTATATGAATATGTATAGTTAGGTTTGAACTAATAAGTAATGTTAAAGAATTCATGTAAGAAACAGGGACAAGAACAAATATTGACATGTACCACATTTCAGACAAGGCTATATGCCATTGTAGAAAGGATTTTTTTCTTCCATCACAATCTAAAACACAATGACCCCCCCCCCCCCTATCCACAATTTTCAAAACAGCATGACCCCCCTACTGCCAATTTCAAAAACAGGGTGAACCCCCCTACCAATCCACCGCCCCCCCCCCCAGGCCGAAGAAACTGACCGGTCCCTAATGTGTACCGTTCTCTGAATCAGTAACAGAGTTATTAGACTCCGGATCCCATCACGTGGTGCCATGGAGTCGGTGTGCTTTGATAAATTACCGAGACTAATTGTACTGTATGTTTTTGCATGAAATTGTCTCATTTCTTCTTACCATGTTCCACGAGCAAGCAAGCAAATTGTTTTTTACCTTCCGTAAGGGAAGGTTTATAGTTGTGCCAATTTATGTCTGTCTGTCTGTCTGTCTGTCTGTCTGTCTGTCTGTCTGTCTGTCTGTCTGTCTGTCTGTCTGTCTGTCTGCCTATCTATCTGTCTGTCTGTCTGTCTGTCTGTCTGTCTGTCTGTCTGTCTGTCTGTCTGTCTGTCTGTCTGTCTGTCTGCACGTGTGTCTGTCAAAATATATCTGAAGAGGAAAGTTAAAGTGTAGGTAATATAGCTATTCATAAATAATGTATTGACTCGATTTGGGTATTGAAGACAATTTTCAAGGACTCTGTGGCTTTCGATAAGGTGTATGGTTTGAAATATTATGCCATTCCTCCTACATTTCTTTAATTTTTTAAAAAGTGTTTACTGTTGGAGGGGGGCACCCCCTTCCGTACCCTCCCCACTAGCTATCATGGGGGATGCTGTTTCTCCATAGAATCAAGATTGAAAGGTAAAACCCCGCTGACTAAGTATCTCCAAGTACAGCCCAATGTGAGGCCTTTTCCGATGTGAGGCCTTTTCCGCGAAGCCCACATATATTTATAAAGAAACCTCTCATTGTTATGTGTGGAAGCTGAGGTTGATTTCCAGTGTTAATTACTAAGTATGTAGTCTACCATACTGTACATATCTGAAGCGGTGCCGTGAGCATAATTTTTTTTTGAGAGCGCGAGGGGGGGGGGGGGGAGCTGCGATATTTTTTTGACCGAAATAATTTCTCCCCAGGTCCCCCTGCCGTAAATTCTGACCCCAGCCTTAGTCCAATGGCGCATGAGGAAATATCCGACAACAGCCGCCACACACCTTCATGTCACTCGAATATGTATTAGAAAATGAAATAAACTACCTCATCTACATTCTAATAAATGTTGATCTTAGACCCTTCTGACCAGAGTCCGTGCAGAGTTGTAAGTTTGTTGACTGGGCTTGTAACAGACACACTAGCTGGAGCTATTGCTAAGTTCACCACTTATAAAGCGTGCACAGAGGCTTAGCACGAGTGACTCACTTTAATGCTAGCTACGCACTCGCTCGGTGACCATTGGGGTCGCCCTCTAGTGGTGAACTTAGCCACAGCGTCAGCTTCTGTGGTAACAGATGATACTTGTGTAAAAAGGTGCGTAGTTTTTTCCTCTGAAATCTTCACTCCACGAAAGTGTGATATGACAATTTGTCATTATAAACTCTTCTGACAGAACGGGTTAAGGACTGTGGCAAGCATACGTAAGGTGAATAACTTAGCACATCATCAGGTTGGTTGGACCATGAAAGTATAAGTTTATACATGTAGTACTTCCATGGTTGGACTGGATATGGATTGTGGCCTGGGGCTCAGGTTCGCATAGCTCTAGATTTACACGCTGCGGGTTTCGACACGTCTCCTCCCAGAAGTGGATATGTTGTGTTAATTATATCAAGTACAGACGGTCACAGTGCAGAGCACAACTTAATATGTAGTTTGACAATTTCGTCATGTTTGAAGTGGATATGTTGTGTTGATTATTCCATATCAGTTTTGTCAGGTGACGTGCTAAAATGTCACTTGATCAAACATGCACTTTGACATGGGAGCACGTATGTGTTAAAGTGTGTGATTGCGATTCACTTCGTCCCAATTTCAACACGTCCCATTTCAACTCGCCCCAATTTCAACTCGCCCCATTTTAAACAACAACGCTAGTAAACGTTTATGATAATATAAATCTAAACGATACAAGGACTCGAAGTACGGGGACAGAAAAAATTACATGATTTTACCTATCTGGCCAGTTGAAGAATAGCAAATGTAACATTTCGTAGCAGAAATATTTGTGGGTTTTGGGTAAGTGTTTGCTAGATCTAGAACTTATACTAGCACAACAACTTTCCCGGCCAGTCATGGAATATCACTTTTCACATTAGGACTTAATGTTTACAACCCAAATAAGAAATAATAATGAGGGAGAATATGAGTGACTGACATGCTTACGACTTCCGCGCGTACGGGTTTTGGAGACGTGTCTCCTCTCCTCAGCTAGTTAACGCAACTAAATATTGTAGTGTGTTTACAGCACAAGTGGTACTTCATTAGTGGAATACGAGATACCACAGACCCTCCAAACTGAGTACTACTAGCTTCTATGTCATATATGCACAGGTAATTTACTAGTATATTGTAAAGAGTTGGGGCGAGTTGAAAATTGGATGAGTTGAGTGGGACGAGTTGGAATTGGGACGAGTGATCCGTCACATGTGTTAAACCCCACTGTATATAACCATATCATATTATTGGCTTAATCACTCCGAGAGATGGTAATCGTACGTGTCATCATTCGTACCTGTTTGTCAACCGATTACATCAGGTACACATGCGTGAAGAATGACAAATGATTTTCGCTGGTAATATTTGTTAATTCAATGTGTTTTAATTTTTAGAGTCATTTACCAAATATTTCATTGCTCTTGGTAAGAGATAAAACGTCGTCGAAGCCGAACATAAATAAGTTCAAAGATGATCCTTGTCTGGGGAGTTATTATTTCGTCTATGTTGGCATATATGTTATATTGCCCGTTACCTGTTGGGATTGCCCAACCAACCCTTCTCAGAATAGGGTATATTGTGAAACAGCTACAGAAGATCGGGGTGAGTAAGTAGTGAGTTACCTTAGATGCTTAAGGGTCTAGACATAAATTACAGAGGGGAGCGGGTGCCGCCGTTTTCCACTCGTCCAGTGCACAGTGCATGAGACTATTGACCTTCCCCTAGTATAGACCGTACACAAAAATAACTCTGTCTGTCTGTCTGTCTGTCTGTCTGTCTGTCTGTCTGTCTGTCTGTCTGTCTGTCTGTCTCTCTAGTCTCTCTCTGTTTGTTTGTCTGTCTGTCTGTCTGTCTGTCTGTCTGTCTGTCTGTCTGTCTGTCTGTCTGTCTGTCTGTCTCTTTCTCTCTCTCGCTCTCCCCTCCCCCCTCTCTCTCTCTTTCTCTCTTTCTCTCTCTCTCTCTCTCTCTCTCTCTCTCTCTCTCTCTCTCTCTCTCTCTCTCTCTCTCTCTCTCTCTCTCTCTCTCTCTCTCTCTCATTGGAATATCTTTGAACAAATAATAGTGACCATCATCCAACCATTTGCATGAGACATGGTTACCCTACTCCAAAAATACATCGGCCACTCTCTATGTAATTTGTGACTAATACCTTGTGTTCTATCTATCATAAACACACATCAACAACGGTCAACTACTGCAAAGTTTGTAAAATGTAAAAAGTGATTGATTTTTAAATTATTTTGTGTGACGTTACGATTGTAGAATTTGTAGTTTCTTTATCAAATGTTATGTGCACATTATATGGGGTCATCAAGGGGTCATGCATTAACTGTCGTAATACACATATCAGTGTCGTAATACACATATCAGTGTCGTAATACACATATCAGTATCGTAGTACACATATCAGTGCCGTAATACACATATCAGTGCCGTAATACACATATCAGTATCGTAATACACATATCAGTGCCGTAATACACATATCAGTGTCGTAATACACATATCAGTGTCGTAATACACATATCAGTGTCGTAATACACAATATTAGTGTCGTAATACACATATCAGTGTCGTAATACACAATATCAGTGTCGTAATACACATTATAGGTGTAGTAATACACATATCAGTGTTGATAAAAAGGGCTTCATTTAATCTTGAAAATGTGCACTAAACTTGATAAGATGTGTTCTTTTACAATAATAATGTATTATCGTTTTAGATGTTCATAAAGGTATCCCTTGGTCTGGATGATGAGGTATCAATCAGGAGGTCAAACATGAACTCTGATCAGTGGATTATCGGCGTTCGTTGCAAGGACGAGCCGTCAGTGACACACAGAGATACCACTTTTGGTGGGGTTAACGTACGAGTATATCAACCAGTGCAAAAATCGACGACGACTTCAATTGCTGGGATGGTTTATATCCATGGTGGTGGATGGGTTTTAGGAAGCAAAGGTGAGCGAGAACTTTCATAGTGGTGCTTGGTTCACTTTCAATGAAAACTTGAAGATGCTGCAAAATATTATTGTACATACACTTGCGGGGCAAATTTAATCTAATGAAAAATGGGAAACTAATGGTAAGTCTGAAGTTTTTGACCCGTATTTCGAGTTCTGTATATGTGTGTAGAACTAATTATGTATACGTAGACACCAATTGGAGTGATGTACAACAACGGGGTATATAACCTGTATATTCTGTTTGAACGTGTATAACTTGGGATATGATATATTTTATGATCGTCGCAGGTACTCCTGGGCATATACTTCTCTTTCGGTGTTGGACCACAAGAACGATATGGTGGTTGAAGAGTGAATTCAAGATTGCTTTGCAATAATTATTATTCACAGTCCGATCCTTTATAAAGGCAATTAAACGCAATGGGGGAGAAACAAAATGCTATATGAATGTGCGATTAATTATTTGTACAACTTTTACAGTGTTTTGAAATATTACCTCCCATTTGAACTTCTGGTGCTGCTCGCGTTTCAACTTAGAAATATCAGAAATAGAGCTACTCCCGCATAAGATAGCCTTAACTATATCTGGATTTCATTTATCAGTACGCAATTATTAGTCGAATTGGAGACGAATACGTTGGCATATAGTGTGTTTATTCGTCAGTGTTAATTTATGACACCACAAGAAACAGAGTGAATGTCTTCCATAAGGGATGGTTAACTATTGTTTCACAAGTTTATCAAATGAAGATTCCTTGATTTGACACAGAGATATAAAAGACTGGTATTATATAAGTCATGCTTTCATTGTCACATTCGAAGTGTTTCGGACAGACAAGTACAAACACATTATATTTGTCAATCCTATGGTAATTAGCGTTATATTAGGTACAACGCTAACTTCCATAGGATTGACAAATATTTGTTTTCCTTTCACGCTTGGGAAGGATTTATTGAACTGGGCTCCTTTGAAATGTGAACCATACATGATATTAGGCTTGATGCTAATTGAATGAGTTCAATACATTCCCATAAGATTGAAGATTGTGTACCATTTCTTCTTGATATTTGGGAGGTGGATTTACAAAGCTAACCTCCATTGAATGACAAAAGCATAAAATTATAATTACCCTCCCTTACGAGAGGTAAAATTACTATAACGTAAAATGAGCATGGTATTCATTGTAGACGACGACAGATAGATATGTGTGATAGGTGTGTGTGGGTTTAAAACATAAAAGTAGGCAAGTTTGTTATTAGTGATGCATATTTATCAGCTAGAATCACCTAAATTTATGTTTTCCCTTCAGATTCCTACCACTACCAAACCAGACATATGGCGGCTAGGCTTGGAATTGTTCTTGTATCGATAGAGTAAGCAATAGTTTTTTTCAATATTGATTTCCCAGCTCAATATTACAACAAAGTGTCCACTGTAACCATCGTTGTAAAATTAATACTCGGAAACTTGAAGTTCCTTTTTTTTCTCTAAATTCGGGATAAGAATAACAATCTTTCCTACTTGTATGCTGTTGCAGTTATCGCCGTGCACCTGAGCACCCCTATCCAATACCATTCGAAGACAGTGTGAAAGCTACAGTGTGGTTTTTACAACACGCTAGGGAGTACGGTGTAGATCCAACTAGGATTGCCGTGGTAGGTGATAGTGCTGGTGGTAATCTTGCAGCGGCTGTATCTGCAAAGCTGACATTCGAAGAAGAATACCAAACTTTGAAATTGCCAAAAATCAAGTTCCAGGGACTGATATACCCAGCACTGCAAGCGATAGATTTTCTGACACCCTCATATCAACAGAATGATCTTTTTCTTCTTAGTCAAGACCTCATGTCAAGGTTTTGGTCATGGTATCTGACGGGAGACCTGAAACACGTTGAGGCAATGAAATCAAACATCCACACTTCACCAGAATTGAAACAAGACAAGAACAAATCACTGAATTTTGGTCTTATTCCGGATAAATTTAAAATAAGAGATTATAAACGACCTTCAAACTTGGATTTCGGTAGTGTTGAAATCTTTAGAGAGATTCAAGACAAGCTACTAGACCCGTACGTAGCACCGTTGATGAGGCCTGATTTAGATGGATTACCACCAGCCTACATCGTGACAGCTGAATTCGATGTTCTAAGAGATGATGGTATTCTGTACGCGAAGAGGTTGGAGGAAGCAAACGTACCAGTTACATGGAAACATTATGATGATGGTTTCCATGGTATCTTCAGTGCTTCCGTTGGAGCAGGAGCGTTACCTGTCGGGAAACGATGTATGGATGACTTTTTGGGATATGCTATGGAAAATCTAGATACCAAGCCATGATGATACGTACTTGCTTGTAAACACTATTCAAATGCGCTGTACCTGATTATTTGAGAGAATTATAGTGTTGCAAAAAATACCCAATGAACTCAGCAAAGTAGAGTTGTACAGCTTTAGTATGTGAAACACTACACTGAAATTTCGTAATTTCTCCAATGAAACCTTAGCCGACCCAGAACAGGTTCAGAGAATTTGCTCTAAAAATAACAATATGATTATACTCGCTCTATTTACTTATCTAGTGTAAACACATTGTTCACTATAATGGTTGAATGGAATAGAAATACTAAGAGAGGTACCGCTATTTCATTATTAAAGGCCCACTTCGGAATAGAATTAAAAATTAGGTATGAAATAGGGTTGTTGGGCAGAGCTACAGAAAAAAAGGTTGGACCAGAGCAAAATAATGATATTATGAAATCCTTACCGCTCCACTGACAAGAGTAATGCGATGACGCTTGACTGAAACAAGCCCTTTTCTGTATAGTTTGGACCCTAATAAGGCCAAAACGATACAACCCTGGCTATGTGATTTCGTTTCTGTTGATTTGTCGTATTCGTATAGGTGGGACCTCGTACGAGTCGCAGGACCGTATGATGTTATTCTAGCCACATGCATGACTCATCTTCATTTACAAAATTTAATGGGTGAATTTAAAAATAAATGGGACCTTCACTTGCAGGATATTGTTGTAACCAATGTCGCACACAACTGAATTACCAAGAGCTTTCATTTCATCTACTTCTTATACTGTGGAAACATCCAAAAAGGATTATCATCACACAGGCGTAACGCTGGTGGCGCCCTTTAGATCTCACGCGAGTTTGACCATCAACGATGATCCTCTGATCTCATGCTCTCACACAACAAACAGAGACACAGTAGTGCACACACGTTCCTTACAAAGTACATAGAAGTACAGAAAAAACTAGATTTTCAATTTTGATTGAGAATGAAATAGTGAAGAGATCGGATGTATTTATCTTAGCGAATTCTCCAGCAAGATTGCCTGCAGATGCGGTCTATTTACGGCCAACACAACAAGTCACATGCAACATAGTGAAAAGTTCATAGAATGTTGGGTCAGTATTCAAATTAAGGAAGGTCACGACATGTACACAATATGATTTTCCCAAGATCTAATTATCAAAAATATGCAAATGATTTATTAATACTAAAAGCTGGACAGATGCGCTTTGGTATCACAAATGTATTTATGAAATTATATAGAATTTGAAGCTTGCACGCTGTAGATATAGTCTAACTACTGAAGATTGTTAATTAGGCTAAGTAATCATTATTATTCATAGTATGTTTACCAAAATGTAATCAGTTCTTACTGTTACCATAAGGAAGATGTGTGGCAAGTTTCATTAGAATCGACACAACTGGGTTTTTTTAGCTATTGTGTCCACAGACAGACAGAAGCATAACATTACACTTTCTTACGATAAAAAAATAAATGAACATCCTCGGCCTCATCGATATATGGCCACTTAAAATCGCTGCCACTAGATCGCGTATATGGACTGAAAATGCTTCAAGTGATGTGGTTCATCAAATTAGCTGCAAACTGTAATTGCTTTGAATGGTCACTAAACTCTGGTTTAATCTCGTTCGATAATCAGAAAAATAAACTGCCAGGCAATTTTATGCAATAATATAATTCTACTTCACCTTGTGACCTGATCATAAACATCTATCATGAGTAAACAAGACTGACAGTGTGTAGTCGAAAGCTCTAAGCTTATCAAAAGTATGTTGTGAGGACTGTTTAAAATTCAAGTACGCATGATTCTATTTTGTTTTCCAACAAGAATTGAAACCGCAATATCCCAATTTGAACACTGGGTAGAAAATTGGCAAAATGTAAAAAGGAAAATGGCAGCCAATACTTCAACTAGTACTCATGATAGCACTGCCTCTCCCTTGTGCTTTTCGTTCTCTCTATATATAGATTTGTCTAATACATATTATGTACTATGTTCTAGAGAATCTTCACAATGTTCAAACAGTGCATCAGGTACACCTGCCTCCTGGTTCTTGTCTTTCATGGCTTCCTTTTCATCAAGGTATCTAGTAGTATCTGCCTGTGGCATACTGTCTTGGACGTTTGTAGTACCTGATGTCACTGGATGAGAGGAATCACTCTCCTGTTTCACAACATCCTGATTTGCTGTTGCGAGTGATTCTGTGTCATGGTCAGTCTGACATACCACACTGTTTGACCATGCATCATCGTACTCATCATCCTCAGTTATAGAAGTTTGGTCACCCACAATTTCCAAGACGCTTTCATTTGCCTTTCGATTACTTATTTCAATCGTTGTAGAGTGCACATGATCAGTATTGTCATTGGCTAGCACAACGTTAAAATATAGCGGATTTTGGAAATGTTTTGATGGACTACATTTCGTACTTTCAAGTTCTGTATCCCTCTTTGGAAACATCTCGGACATTCTTAAATCTGATACATGGTGCCTCGTGATTACCTTCTGACTAGGTGCATCTATGTCATCATTTGTATAGTCTTCTTTTCCAGAAGACCTTGAGTCACAGGTTTTTACAGTGTTGTGCTGGGACGTTTGCGATTGTGCATATTGGCTATCATTTCCATACAGGCTAGATCTGTGTGTTGATTCTTCTTCTTGTTCTTGTGCCAAAGTTATGGTAATTTCTGATCTGTTAATGGCCTTGTCTTCTCTGAGAGGATCATAACATAGGCCAGTTTGATTTTCTGGTTCATCTGCATTGTGGCAGAAATCGGAAAGCTGGTGACTTTCACCGACATCTTTTTCTGGCAATGGCAAGTACACAATGTTCGCCTCTTTGTACTCCTCTGTAGACAAACCACCTTCAAAACTGTAAAAGCTATAGTCTGACTCATCGGATTTCTCTTTCACTTGCACACTTTCATTTTTCGTCTGCTCCTCTTTATGAGAAGCATTGCCATCATAATTACACGACGGGGAGAGAGATATAACGTCACTGGGGAGTAAATAACCATCTTCGTCTGCTTCAGTGCTTATTTCACAACCAGTTGACATATTTTGCACTTTGAGGGGTTGTTCTTGGAGAGTATAAGTGGCAGCACCAGTAAGTGGTTGGTAGTAGGAGTCGTGGTTTTTTATAGCACTCTCGGCATCCCTGTCATTGTAGATGAATGTATCGTCATCACATTCTTCTAGTCTTCTCGACAAATTTTCATATTGACAACACTGCAGAATTTCACTGGCATGTGTATCACATTTGACTGATGTTGACTCTATCGTTAGGTATGTAGACTCAACTTCCTCTGATTTAGCCTCCTTTCTATGTCGCTTAAAAACTCTGCCAACTCTTTTCACTAATTTGTGCATCAGCCCCGGCTTTTCTCCTTTGGAATCAAAGGTCTTATTCTCACATCCGTCCGTATCCCCACCAGTACCTCCAGTTGCCCCATACATTACGTCATAATTACTAATATTGTGGGTATAATAGATATGATCTCGGTTTTCCTGTTGTTCAATATTTCCTCTCGTGTAAACCATGTAGATATCTGAATCCTCCTCATCTAGAGCTTTGTATGCCTCCACAGATGTTTGCTTCTTCTCATTTGATCCACTCGTGTCTTCATAAAGACTTTGCATTGGCTGCAAGGATCTGTTGGAATGAAATAGAACATTAAATAGAAAATTAAATTTACCTCAATACAGGACGTGAAGCTTCCAAAAGTTGTAATTCAAAATAGAACAATTTCGCCAAATTATTAAACCGTTATTACCAACAGTAGACTGACACACGTAGACATTTGACATTAATGGAAATTTTTATTCCCATAATAATCAGTCGAAACACACCATTTTCTAAGGTGTGTGCATTGAAATAAACCAATTGAACTGTAGAACCTGCATTGCATTGGTAAGCTCTTTCATGTATGACATGTGCTACTTTCAGTTGATTCCATACTGGGAACATGTAATTAACATGAAATAATTGGATCACCAGTAATCTTTAATGGAATCTTTAATCTTGTCTCCCATGGATGCATAAGTATGTCACATGTCTGTTTCAGCTCTAATGTAATATTTTAACTTTTTAATGACATGTACATATCACTGATCCAAGTATATTGTTTTAAGCACAATCCCAACAAGACATCACACTTTTAAATTAGATAAAATACAACGGCAATAAAGCAGAGTTTCAGTGTACTAATATCCACAAACACTCTAACCAAACATAAAGTCAAAATGGAGACATGCTTTTTTTAAAATTTCAGATTTACAATACCAGCCACCATTTGTTGCACAGAGTACGGCAGTTCATTCAATAAAGAAAATATTGGATTCATCTATGTATTAACTAGTGTTTGACTTTGTAAGTTGCACTGTTATATTACAGGCAACTGAATAGTAACAGTGGGTGAAACCACTTGTTAAATCTAAGATAGAAATTCAGTCTGGAGAAAAACAAAGGGAGTTTTTACCTTTCGCGAAGGCATTCCTCAATTACAGCAAATGAGGGTCTTCTACTTCTCTCGTCCAGCCAGCATTTATTCATCAACATATACAACCAATCCGGGCATTCAGGGGGTTGCAGTTGGTGTTCACGGAGACCTAATGCCTTTGGTATCTATCAAAGCAAAGACAAATCAGGTAAGGACGAATGTTCCTCTTCATGTCTTTGGGAAGGGAACATGGTTACATTTCAATACATTAGGATACCAGACATTCGTCTGAAGAATCTTTGAACATACTCACTCAATCATCACGTAATCTTAATAAAAGATGGATGAACTGCATACTAAGAGTGAGTGTCTGTCCGTCTTGTATATGTATGTGTGTATGTGTATGTGTATGTGTGTGTGTGTGTGTGTGTGTGTGTGTGTGTGCCAATCACTAAATCTCTACTCTACCTTATCCGCAGATGTATGGGGATGTGGAACAAGCATTTCTCTTGTCACCGTTTCTGGGTCCGCAGAGTGGGCATTGAACACTTCCCAACTAACATTGGCAAACATGAACACATCAGAAGCTTGGGAGTAAATACCACCTCTCACCACTTCCAAAGGTGCCCTGCAAAACAATAAAGTATGTTAGTCAAGAAAATTATTATTCATCTTAATCAGTGCGGCATACACGCTAACGAATGATATAGTAATATATTGTTTGCTTAGTTTACTTAGCTTAATGAGAGTATATAGTAGTTCAAAAGTCACCAGTTAACAATATATGGGATTGGCGTGGAGGTGTACACAATCTAATTTGGCACAGGACAATAATGACAAAGTTGAAAATAAGTCTTATGTAGAGATATAAGATTGGCTTACCATCGCAACTGATCCATTGGCATATCTCGTATCTTTACACTATCTGTTAAACCCAAGTCATAAAGTCCAACTTCTAGAAGACATGCACGGCCCAATCTGCCAACTCTGATCTGAAAAAGGACAATGCAATACATATAATATGTAAATTGATATATGTGCAAATACATAAACATTATATTGAACATGAATAGTTCTGTTTCTCTTGCCAAAACTTACAACTTAGATATGTGCATGTTTTATTATATTTATAAAATTTATCTAGACTTTCAGATAATTCCAATATTCCAAAATACAAAGAAATAAATTGAGGGGCAAATCCCTTATATCAGGAGAGTTTCCCGGCTTAATACAGAAACATATATAGAATAACATTATTATGCAATCTTAATGTCAGGAACATAAACAGGGAAATTACTGACGATACTGGACGTATCGAGCACCACAGAACCAATGACGTAGACACACACTGTCGTGACGTAGAACGACCTGGGTATAAATCGCGCCTCTTCAGTTCGAACGCGTACAAGTTGGTTTGAGCTTGGTGGGATAGCCATTGTATACTGTAAT